>NW_024883523.1:0-72741 GCF_019059575.1 Amphibalanus amphitrite | reverse complement strand
TGGCGTGAAAATTTCACCCCCGTAGCCCTTACCGTTCCCGAGCAATAGCCTGTTGCCGATTCTAGTGTAAACCCTATGGCACACCACGTCAGCACGCGCCACGGACGCACCCCCGGCCGCATCGTGCCCAAAATTTAATACGACCTGTTGAATGACGCGACCCACGATTGGCAAAAATTTCACCCTCCTGCGTCAATCGACGGCGCCGCAATAGCCGTTTTTGGGCGTCACGCCGGCAGCGTAACCCCGACGGCGGCGGACTTTTTAAGATTTATAATAGTAGATAGCTCCTCCTAATCTAACTCTCTTCTTTTCACCTTCAGCCAGCAGGAAAGTACCTAAGCAGCCGAAAGAAATGCTAATAGTTACGGAGCGAGCGAAGCGAGCGGAGTCTCATACTGAATTAAGGGAAAATCCTGAGGCCGGCCGTGGGGACGCTCTTCAAAAGCTAATATCTAGGAACGGGACATCCGATTGACAAGCGGTCTTCTTTACTGAATGTCACTTGGACGTAAAAGTTCTGTGGTGTGATGGCCACCATGCGTTCTTGCCAAACACCGCACGTGGCGCGTGGTAAAGTTGGACATTTTTTAAGAACCCCCAAAATTGCAACCTCAATAACGGCACAACAGTTGGGCCGATTGAATTGAAACTCGGTACACAGTTAGGTCTCCATCAGATAATTCATCTGCATGTGTTAAGGTTGGGGTGCTACAGCACGTGCGCACGTGCAGGGGGCGCTCCCAGATCTCGAGAACGGCTGGGCCGATTGCGCTCAAATTTGGTACACGGTTGGGGACCAGTTAGTAGGGTGCCGTGCAAAAGTCAGTTTGGACCCCGCTTGCACGTGCGCACGTGCAGTGTGCCGCTTCCAGATCTCGAGAACGGCTAGGCCGATTGCGCTGAAATTTGGCACATCGCTAATGACCGGTTAGTAGGGTGCAGTGCACAAGTTAGTTGAAGGTACCCCTCGCAATTTCGTACGTGCAAGGCCCATCCTCTCGCTCGCTCCGTTGGTCGCCCAAAAGGCGTTTTACTGGTTTTAGCAAATATCAGAGGGATGAGGCGTCCGACAGGCCAGCTTACCTTTTCTGAGTATTCCCTTTTCAATCTTTCGATTCAAATTTATCAAAGTTTAGCTAGGGTATTTTCTGACAGCTTTCACCACGAACCCACGTCAACCCTGAACTCATGCGGCTGAAAATGACGCTGGCGTGACGTTGGCAGCGACACCTGTATATAACTGCCAGGTGGCGCTGAAGTGTTGTTGAAAGTGTGCCGCCTGTGTATCGGTCGTAGGTAGGTCATACGACACGTAGCCGGGGATCAGCTCCAAACACCCCCCCCCCCCCAAACACTATCTCTGGCTTTTGAGAAAAGCTTTCTTTTCATTGCACCAAAGACAATGGATGGAAGGAAGTCGTATTCCAATCACTGACTTTCCAGTCGCTGTAGTGTGCCGATTCATTAGTCTTTGCAGCAGTGCTTCGTAAGTATGTGATATAGTACATGGTAATACCTAGGGGCCAATGACATACCTACAATAGACCAATAAAAAATAAAAGTTAAAAGTTTGTTGCTTCTTGTTAGTTCTGACCTCTCTGTCGTGAAGCTACTTACGTGTTTCAACTAAACTAGGTAATTAACCGTAGATTATAATTACAACACGACCGGGTGGACTACTTCTTACCCCCTCGTATCTCCGAAACTACTGGATGGATTCGCAAAACCCGAACGATGTTCAATAGCCATGTAAAAACTTTATGAAGAAAATCCAATTTCATTTACCTCGGGGTCACCGATGACGTTACAGGTCAGGCTCAAGCTTTCACAGTCCACAGACCTTCTAGGAAAAGCGTTTTTATAACATCGAGTAAAATGCATTTTATCGAAAATCATCGATAGAGCGTCGGTTGCCTATAGATAGATATTTTTGCCGGTACCTAAAAGAGTTGTTGTTGGTTGCCTAGTACTAAAAGACTAAAGAGATCACTGATACCAGGTCAGGTCAAAGAGGGAAGGTCACCAAGGGTCAACACATGAACCCAACCTTACTAAGGCCCCGGCCGTGTGATGCATATTTTATGATCAATTTTTCATTTCCAACTCAATGGTGTTGGTAAGACCATCGGGGACGGTTTGAGGTTACGTTGTGGTGGAGGTCAGGTCAAGGTCAGGTCAAAAACTGTGAAAGTTAAAAGTTGATACCTAATATTTTTGCATTAAAGTGATACCTATTCGCAGCTCATCACGGGGAATCCAATGTTGTATTCTACGTGGTCTAATAGCTAGAAATTGAGTTGCAATATTAAAGTCATCCATCAATTTTGAGCAGTTCTTTCGCCAAAACTTCGCAAAAAAGAGTACCTAACCGAGCTAAAATTCGGCATACCGATAGCAGACTAATGATTCTATTACATGTATTCCGTTTCGAATAGAAATTTTGAAAATTTCTGGTATTTTAAGGGTGTCATTGAAAAAAAATTATTGCTTTTTTAATTTTTGGGGTAAAAATAAAGAAATTCGAAAAATCCTAGATCACAGTTTTGTAGCCCTGTTCATTTAAAATCTTTTTTTTTATTTGAAATTTTTTATTTACCTTCAAAACTGTAGGCATGACAGCTCTTCCCGAAAAAACCTCTTTTGGTTCGGCCATTTTCATGTTCGGCCATTTTCATGTTCATTCATGTTCGGCCATTTTCGATCTTTTGGGTCGAAAATGGCCGAACATGACGTCACTCTGACGTCATTTGCGTCCAGCCTTTCATAGATTCTGGAACAGTTTTTGGACACAAGGTGTAAAATTGACGTAGGCGAGAGGATACTGAAAGTGTCGCGACGATCAACGCAGTAGTTTTAGAGATAACGAGAAGAATGGAGGGACGGGGGGGGCAAACAATAGCCCCTCCCCCACCAGGGCACGGGCCTTTCTTATTTCAACATATAGTTGATGTTCCTGTATCAGATAACTACGGATAACTGTATCGTGGGATTTATCACGGTCAACACCTTGCGTTATTGTGCGATTTTTTCCATACTTCTAAGTTGATGATTCAGTGTGGAGACAGTCGACAGCTTCGGCAGGTTGACTCTCCATCAGTTGAATTTATGGGCGAATCGCTGAGATGTTCGCAAACAGTGAAAAACCTATAGGAGTTGTTATGGGCCCGTCACTGTCTTACAATTGTCACATCAATCGATTGTTACAAAGTGCATCGGCATCCTCATCGGCAGGTAGGTATACCATTATCTCATCCATGGTATACCTATTACCTAATGTTAAATATTCCCTTACCTCAAGCTATGTTTCCCGAAATAATCAATGCTCTCGTGCTCTCATGTAAGGTACTGTGAGTGTGCACAAGTGTATGGCAGCGCAAATCATGCGAATGTGTCCAAAATCTAAAAATATTTAACTTCGCTGCAAGGGTGCTTTCAGGCCGTAGAAAATATGATCATATTAGTAGCGTTTTAAGCGCGTGTTGGAATGTTAGAACAATTTTAGACTAAACGACACAGATAAGACGGTGACTTGACCAGTGACCACGTATAGATAAAAGTGACGGACCTTCAGGAGTAGAATTTGGCCGATGTAATATAATAAGTGTCATAGGCGCAAATGCGATAATGTGTCCCGTACATCGAATGACTCACGATATGCACATCCTCGACCGACCAGAGATTATTTGATTTTACCGTTCCCACCATAATACCTACGTTAACGTCACAAACGCTCCGGACGAAAGCCTTTTGCAGCGAATATGCGCGGCGTATGAATTAAACTTCGAAAGAAGAGTGCAGCCGATTGCATGCATGAATGACTACGGACACGGAGCTTTGTCTCACGATTAGCTGGAACGATATACTGTCGCCGTCGTATGTCGACGATCTCTCCGCAAAGGTCACGTTTGCGACGCGGCGCGGCGCCGTGCAGAAGAGGCCAGAGTGACGTCATTTTACCGGTGTAGTGGTGACATACACGGAATGGACGGACGCCGAAAACGCACCGGGAATCACCTACAATACAGCGCCGGAGCAGGCCTGCGAATGCTTACACACTACACATGGCTAGCATGCATCAGGCAAACACATAAGGTCTCTATAGGCACCTTTTTATATTAGGCTTTGCTTATACAACATGCATAACTACGTACAAGCCTACAAAAAAGAACGGTCTCCCTATTTTTACCACGTTCTGAATGGGTTCGTCATGCCTGCATTGCTTTGCAATGTGTATTGATAAAGAAACAGATTGGATTTCGAGCGAGCTTGTCCATATAGCTGGATAACATAAGAAATATGCAACAAAGATTACATACCTAGTAACTGAGGTACTTTTATTGTTTTGTAGGGTATATCGCATATCATGAACCACGAATATGTAGATCAACTCTCGTCGCGAGTCGCAAAGTAAGGCGTTTGCCGAGTTCGTCTTACTAGTTACTTACCGAGGTCTGATGTACAGCCCACCGCTAAAGTAATGTAGGGTTTTACCAATCTCAACGGTTGGCTTTGACTGGCGATTGTTTAATGCGGAGTGATCGAAAAGAAGATGTCAATAGCTAAAGTTGCAGCTGCAAGGGTGACGATACATATAAGCTACATTCAAAGTTTCATTGTAGTCTGGCTAATCGTTCCTAAGCTTCAGAAGCAGAACATACCCATGACTGAAACCCCACATTACTTCTGCTGTGGACTGTACATACACAGGTATGCTTTATCACGGTCCCCCATGATTTTCATAATAGGAATTAGGATACGATGCTATAACTTTTTTTGTTAATTGTTCTTTAATTCTGTCAGTGTAAAGGCTATATGAAGCCCGAAGTAAATATATGCAGAGTTGTCGTTTTCTTACAAATGCAAAGAAAGCTCGAATATTGATATTACTGTTCATTGCTCTGGTAAAGATTAACAAAAAGACGTATATTGAGGCACAGAGCAGCATATTTTAATAAATCCAACCGGTTTCAAAGACCTCTCGTCTTCGTCATCAGGGATTGAAACATACAGAAAGGAGAAAGGTTACATATTTAAGCGCTGAAGAGAATAGCTATAGTCATGCTTTTTTCTGTTAGAAAACGCGTGGAGAGCGTGCTTAAAAATAAAGGTCACTAAAGGTCGTCATTCACTATTTCTTGTTGACGTCTTTCTTGAGGAGGTCAATCCATCCCTGGTAAATTGTATATTTCCCAACGTTTCTGTTCATCTTTTCTTCGGTTGAAGCTTGGATATATATCGCTTCTTTTATTTCTCTTTGCTTCCTTTTAGCCTCAAATCCAATCACTGATGTGTTCTCCCATTTTATTGTATGTCCTGTGTCGTAGCTGTGTTCTGCCGTTGCTTCCGATGTTTGTGGGTCTATGTTGCCCGAATTGAGTTTTTTAACACTTTTTTGGTGTTCTTGTTGTCTAACTTTCACATTTCTTTTGCTTTCTCCAATATATACTTTAGGACATCCGTCACATTGCATTTTGTAAATGGGTCCTGGTTTTTCTACAGCGTTGATGGTGTCTTTGGGTCTCACGAGCAGTTGTTTCAAAGTCTTGTGCGGTTTGAAGTAAGTTTTGACGTTAAATTTGGAACACACTCGACGTATTTGTTGAGAGACTCCGTCCACATAAGGAATAACCATGACCGGGGATCGTTGCTGTGGTGCCGTGGCGTCTGGTGAAAGTGCAGCATCATCCTGTATTTGTTGTTGCGATGGTGCTGGTGCCCTTGTTGTCGATGGGGTTGTCTGGTGTTGTACTGGCTGGTGTTCTGCCTCTCGATGCTGTCTCTCGACTTTGCTGATTTCTGACTCCACGTATTTAGCTGGGTATTTGTTGTTTCGCAGGTTATTTCTGATATGGTCAAGTTCCCTTTTCCGTGTTTCTACACTGCCGCAGATGTTGAAGGCTCTCTGGGCCAGGGTGTGTATGACAGTCCGTTTGTGTTCCTGTGGGTGATGACTCAGGTAGTTAAGATACTGCCCGCTTGATGTCGGTTTGTAGTAGACATCTGTCTTAATCTTGCCGTCAGGGGAACGCTGGAGAGTCATGTCCAGGAACGGCAGCCTTCCGTTTTCTTCCTTTTCCACCGTAAACTTGATAGATGGATACAGTGAGTTCAGAGTTTCCAGGACATACAATAAAATGGGAGAACACATCAGTGATTGGATTTGAGGCTAAAAGGAAGCAAAGAGAAATAAAAGAAGCGATATATATCCAAGCTTCAACCGCAGAAAAGATGAACAGAAACGTTGGGAAATATACAATTTACCAGGGATGGATTGACCTCCTCAAGGAAGACGTCAACAAGAAATAGTGAATGACGACCTTTAGTGACCTTTATTTTTAAGCACGCTCTCCACGCGTTTTCTAACAGAAAAAAAGCATGACTAGGTATAGCTATTCTCTTCAGCGCTTATAGTTCGTTTTTTCTAAGTTCGACCCTCACTGTAAACGTCTCTTTGAACACAGCACGAGAATTGGTAGCTGAATTACTGAGAAAACTCGTTGGCGCACAATGATTTCGCAGACGATCAATTGTATCAAAATTCTTTCTACCTGGCTCCTTTTTCCCAGACTCCCAACTTGGTATTTGCAACCCCACAAGGATCGAGGACTTGTCAGGAAGTGTAGCTGAACTAATGGAAAATTTCAGGGCGTTTAATTTAACAGTACATCATCGGTGTTAGAAGCTTATTTTGGAAATATTAGTCCATACCTCCAATGCAAAGTGCGCTAACCAGTTTTCTCAGTAATTCAGCTACCAATTCTCGTGCTGTGTTCAAAGAGACGTTTACAGTGAGGGTCGAACTTAGAAAAAAAACGAACTATAAATATGTAACCTTTCTCCTTTCTGTATGTTTCAATCCCTGATGACGAAGACGAGAGGTCTTTGAAACCGGTTGGATTTATTAAAATATGCTGCTCTGTGCCTCAATATACGTCTTTTTGTCAAAGAAAGCTCAATTCAAATGGATAATGACTTGTACTTACTCCTTTAGCTTGCTGAACTATGGTTGCTTTCATCACCTGTGGATTCATATAGATTTCTGATGAAAATAGACTAAGAGACGTATCACAAATTGCCAACATCATTCAGTGTAAGGCTAAAAGAAAACAATTTAAACGAAAAAGGCCATTATGAATAAATGCTAGGAATAAATGCCAATAATGTAACGTCACTGTTTTGGGTGCAACATTTGAACCGATCATAGGTAGAAAATAATATGTAGTGTCACACGCCTCGTCATAAGGGCTTGGAGTTCAACAGATTGTGCTTACTTAAAACGCTTTAGCTATTTTGTATCGTATCATAACAATATCCATACAATATTTTACCTATATCGATTACCAGTGGTTTCCGCATGCAATAGGATGAGCGATAAACGATAAACGATAATTATCGCTGTTAAGTAAATCGGTTATTGTTATCGTTTATCGCTAAATTTTCGCTCATCCACTTATCGCAAGTTACAAAAATATGAACGATAAACGATAAAATATAAAACGGGATGATGGAAAAATGGAAGACGATCGACAGTGTATGGCGTATGCCGCGCGACAGTATGTGTGCGCAACATGTTGCCATCTGCTATGTGTACAGATCTGTCAGACGGCCGACGGGTGGTATAAATTTGCGCGGCGGACCGGGCAGAGGTCAGTCACAGGTGGGGGGGGGGGGGGTCCACACCCGCATATCTAGGGGAGTAAACAAGTATGTAAATGAGCTTGCTCCAGAAAGTCAAACTCAGCCGATAAAAAACTACGCCAACTTGGCTCAGGTTTCCGTCTTTGTACACTTTAAGTACACTTATTTAAGCTGTATTTCTTATCGCTTTTGTTATCGCTGTTAAAAACAATTATCGTTTATCGATTTGTCGTTTATCGTTTCGTTATCGCTGTTAAAAACAATCATCGTTATCGTTTTATCGTTTTATGGCTATCGCTGTTCATTTTTTTGAAGATTTTTATCGTTTATTGTTTATCGTTATCGAAAACCTTTCTTATCGTTTTATCGTTATCGCAGGTCCGAAAATTAGTTATCGCGTAAAGCACTGTCCATTACCATTACCCATGACAAATATCTTAATGATATTGAGCGATATCTTAACTAAATACTTTCTTTCAGAATCAGGTCAGTAGCTTTCAGGTCGTTTAATTTTTCGTATCGCCTTTATTGTTATCTTGAAGCTTGAGTGTCAATATAAATTAAGACGTCTTAACAAACGTAAATAAGTCGTGCATTGAGAAATTATTCGAAATGCCTTTGATCGCATATTATGTAAGCTACGGATTTCTGAATACTAGGCATGACAAACAATTCTATCGAATAAAGTAAAATCACAGCTTGAGGGTGACACCCTCATTGCTCAATGCATATGTCCGTTCATTGGATGCAATCGTGACGTTTTTTTCTCATTCGATTTTATTCATTCGATACGTGTGGTTAGGCTACATAAAAGGGTTTGTCCAGGAAGCTGGATAACAATAACTTATTCGGATTAGCAATGGCTAACAAATTAACGATGATAAGGTATAAATGCATATAAATGAGTTTCGGTCCTCATCCTTTACTCAATGATAAGAGCTGTCGGAAAAGACGTCTTCGTAAGTACCTGAAGCTCAGGTAGATAGATATATTCGTTGATGTTTGACTATCAATAATAACTCCAGCACTGACGACAGTTTATTTGGATGACAGGGCAGGAAAAGTAGGTAGGTATGTACGATTATATCAAAAACAACAAATGCCGTTCTATTTTGACACAGCCTTAGCCCTCAGTGAGGATTCATTTCCGTTTAGCTGACTTCGCCCGAGAAAAGTGATAGGTAGTAGGTACCAGGGCTGCGGAGTCGGAGTCGGAGTCGGAGTCGGAGTCGGTCGGAGTCGACAGTTGTGACCGGAGTCGGAGTCGGAGTCGGAGTCGATTTTAGAAACCCAAGCCGGAGTCGGAGTCGGAGTCACCGAAAATCTGTCGACTCCGCAGCCCTGCTAGGTCTGCGGAGTCGGAGTCGGGAGTTGGAGTCGGTCGGAGTCGACAATTCTGCCCGGAGTCGGAGTCGGAGTCGGAGCTGGTTTTTGAAAGCCGGAGTCGGAGTCGGAGTCGGAGTCGCCGAAAATCCATCGACTCCGCAGCCCTGGTAGGTACCCAGGAGGAACTGCTGTGATTCGTAAGCTTTAGTGCGTGTGCCTCTCGTCGATAGCTGGAGGTGTCCGGGAAGCTCAATCTAGTTCGACCCACGAAAGGTAGGCATGGTTAGTAATCGTTGACACGTCCGTTCTAAGATACTGTGTGCTCCGAGAATATCGCGGTGCCTACGTCAGCTTCACGGAACGGCTGGGCAGCCCAAGTGGCGCCGTGCGCCCAAGTACTGTCGGAATCGACGACGCATTCATTCACCGTTCGCAGAACGTCGCCGCCGGCATGGGCACGCAGGGCATTCCTGACCCCTCCCCTCCCCCCAGAGGAGAGCTGCGCGGCCACCAAGGCCCGCCGCCGCCGCCGCGCCGTCGATGCCTTGACCTTAGCACGCGCGTAGCAGGGCCGAGCCAAGGCGGCCGAGCGCGGCCCCAGAGGCGGACCGACCGACCGACCGGGCTGCCACCATACGTCGAGAGCACGCGCCGCGGGCCCGGCCGACCAGTACCGAACCCGTCAGTGGCAGTGCTGCGAGCGGCGCTACTGGTCTGTCGCGCTGGCCGGAGCCCCCTCGCCGACCGCGGCTTTATCGCAAACTACTGCGCAAGTGGAGAATTGTTCAATGATAGCTGACCGGCTTTGTTATGTTAATACCGCATTCCGATCTGTGGAACGCGGCCGCTGATTGGCTGGCCCCGCGGCGTGGTGTGACGTCACCCGGGAATGGAATGCTCGTACGGTTCAAGATGGAGGGCGGTGTGCACGTCGGTGTGTGAGCGCGGTGCCCGGTGGTGAATTCAGTGCGGAAAATGCCGCGGAATCGGAACGGTGAGATGCCTCTGCCCGACGGATGGGACATGGCACGTGATGTGGACGGAAAAATCTACTTTATCGACCATACGACCAAGAAAACGACCTGGGTGGATCCGAGGGATAGGTGAGTGCTGACGGCCGGCCGCTAGGCGGCGCTGGCGCCGCGCTGTGGAATGTGGCCCCTGGGCACAGGTGCGTGGGGAGGGGAGGGGGCCCAGAGGGGGACTTTTTCTAGGGGTGTGCTCTGACCCCGTGTTATGCATAGATTTGATGCCAGAGCTATGAAAAAGCTCTGGTGAGCCCCGTAGGTCGGACCGCGGTGGATCCGTTATCCGTCGGGGCCGGACGGCCGAGCGGCCGGCCGCGTTTCGCTTCGCCACGACCAGCTGTTGCTCGTCAAATATCGTAAAACGGCTCCTGAGGAGCTGGAAATCGCTGTTTCTTTGTAACCTGACTGCAGTCTGTGCGGTACACGGCACGCTGCCACCACAGACGTTATTGCTGTCTTGGCTGGAGGCCAAATTCCAGAGAATGTGCTTGAGGGCATTCCAGGGACGCACCAGTCGCTGAGCCTTGTCCCGGGCCGCCTGGTAACTGCTAGAGGATATTTTCAGCACTGAGAAAGCCCATGTGCTTTTGGTTTAGGTTTGGCTAGCTTTTGGATCCGGCTCTCGTTGATAGAGGCTCCTGCCCTGAAATTGGTTCCCAACTTTCTCTCCAGCCTGACAGCAACATTTGCGGACACGAGATGTAAGACGCTGATAAAACCGAGCTAGAATCACCATCTGTTCTGCAAAGTCCTTTTGAAAGACACATTTTGTTCAGCCTTCCCTGGTCAGGCGCTGATGAAAAAGATTGCAGAAGCTGCCTACCCCAAATCTCTCGGTTTCCTAGTATGCCGAATGCGTGACCTTGTTCCGGATCGTGGGTTCAATTCTCGCTCGTTCCACTGTTTTAGCGTGGCAGGGACACCGCTCGGTCCAGAAAGGCAGTGTGGGATGCTGCCGGGCCAAGATTACTTTATTCCTAGCGGCTATTATGAAAAAACTTTCTCCAAATCTGAAAAGTCCTCGGATTTCTATTTCTGATGCGCTGCTTACCAACATAAAGCAAACCTTTTACATTTAAATCACACACTTTTCTTTTTATTCGAGGAAAACGCCTACTTTCAATTTTCATGTATTTCAAATGCTATGATACGTGCAAGTGTCTCGAATGCCTGAGGCTCTCAATTGTCCGAAAAGCTTAACTGTATCATGCTTGAATTGCTTGACATTTTAGTTAGGTATCTGTGAAGCACTCCTTTTTATTCATTTACCTACCTACAGAAGTTAAATGTCTGGAATCTATGACGAGGAATAAGTTGTTTTTCGTATGCACCATTCATTCATTCATTCATTCATTCATTTATTGGTTCGTCGTTCATACATTCATTCATTCATTCATTCACTCATTCATTCATTCATTTATTCATTTATCCACCCAACCATTGATTTGTACGTCCTTTTCTGCATTTATTCGTACACATAATGCATTTGCATGGGAGCGTGGCCCTGATACAGAAATGCTCATTACTGCTGCTAAAACATGCCTTCTTCCATGTGAAAAGTTATTTACCCGAAAATGAAATCATTTTCTAAATGCTTCAGACGTTGAGACATGAGGGCCAAAAAGTCATTGGCAGATCCATACCGGCGCCATCGGACGAAGCTGGTCAAACGTTTCTCGAATTTCGGAAAGCCTCTGGTTAGCCTGTAATCTTTGTTGCTGTGCAATTAAAGTGAACTTGTTTTAATAAAAATTTAAAGTTTCTCTTTTATGCGAGGAAAAGATAATTAGTCATCAATAGGTTTTGAATAAATCATGATTAAACCCCTAATTCCCTAAAAAGGAATTTTGTTCCTAATTGATGAGGTTTGACTGAAAGATTTACATGACTTGGCTGATTTCTTTTCTTTCTTCATCTAAATATGCCTACTCTTTCAGTTTCTTGAGAAGTTGCATACCTACTTCATTCATTTAAGTTAATCTTTTCACGTTATTGAGAACAAGGTCCACCTGCAAAAATGGCCAAAGTCCAGGCTGGACTTTCGAACGTTTGACCGCACGCACAAATGATGTTAAATTCGGCAGTTTGCAAACAAACGTTTTCATCCAGTCAATTTAAAAAGCTTGATTACATCTGTCATCACTAGGCTCGTTAAAGAAACCTTGAGAAATTTGGTATTCGCATTTTGCATTAAAATCAAATAAAGCCAAACTCGCCATCCGAGCTCCACTGTCAGTGCAGTACTTTTACTGCGGCCGTCAGAGTACTTTTACTGCTGCGGCGTCTCGGTCTCATCCTGCTAATGTGCGCCGTACTTGTGGATGGTAATGCATGCATGAGCCGCGTTTCGTGTACGAGTCGGATGTTGCAGCCGGCCGCGGCGAGCCAGAATTCTCGGAGCCGAGCCGATCTGCCGATCCGGCGCGGCTTGGCGTGACGGTCGAGCGGTGTGTAACCGGCCTCAGACCCAGAGCTGGCTGGCCCAGTGCAGCTTTAGCAGAGGTCCATCCGTATACAGAGAACAATATTGGGTTGAACAATATTGTGTTGAATATTGTATGGCCTAGGGCGTGGCAAGAACATTATCGATGTCTGTGCAAGGAATTGCATTGTGGTGATTCATGTTGTTATTGGTATTTTCTGTTTTCTTTTCGAAGCCGTCCGACTGCCCTTATACGCCATTGCTTTGCTGTCACGAGGGAAAGTTTCTTTTCATTAGACCAGTTGCCAAGCAGGGGTCCATGGTCCGGACCGCTTATGTCACGACATCAGGTGGCAGACTGGCTTGGACTGACCTTTGTCCCGGCACAAATCACTCCGTTTGCGTTGTGACAGACGGAGGCCGTCCGTTGCGACCTTGCTGAAGTGTCTGTTGGCGCAGCGGGGAGGGGCCGTGCAGGCTCACCCTCGGTTACCGGTGCATGAGTCAGTGTTTCGATTGGCGTATTGGCAGTACTCTCGAGATTGCGGGTCGTTTGATAGCGCGGCTGCCCAGGAATGCGGCTATATCGGCGGGAGCGGCCTATCCGCCGTATCTGACGCTGATACCGGTGATACAGAGGCCATCAGCCTAATCGGCTCTGGCAGGCCCGCTTTTTCTCCGCGGCCGCACGAACGGCAAACATTGCCGTCAGTCTGTTATCAGGGAGGGCTTCTGCCATATAAAATTGGTATATACGGCCGAATTCCTTGTTTTTGTTTCGAACGTTTGAAATAAATTAGTCAATTTACGCAGTACGGAATAAGTGTTTTCTTCTGTAATTCGGACTGTAAGGCCTGTGTCTCTGTCCAGTGTTAATTGAGTCCAGCCCGGTGGATATAGCAAGAGAATCAGTTCGATCATCGCTGAAAAAAGACATACCTTCTGCCTCTTCCTCTTCCGATATCGCAAACATCGTTCAAATACTACACATTCGTACTTTTCAACCTGGCGACAGAACATCTCCCCTCCCACTCATCTATCCGCTGCTCTGCCAAAGTCTGTTTTGCGGAGCAGTCTACTATTCAGGCGCTTACCACTGACGCCATCTATTGGCCAAAAAAGTAATTTGTAGTAACCGCCCAGTCTGCTTGTTTAGTAGCGCTATGAACAATGAACATAGATCATGCTGAGCTATAAATGCCAATGTGGTCTGGTAGCATAAAATGAGTAAATGAGTGATCTGGATAGTGAATTTATTTCAAATGGTGTAATTAAGTCACCTTCACGCTCCTATATTATAGCGTGTGCTGTCCACATTCGTGGAGCCATTTCGTTTTATTACGAGCGAGCGAGCGCAGCGAGCGAAGTGAGTCTTTTCAATATAACGGAAAAATCTCAGTATGAGCGGCCCGGCCCGGCCCGGCCCGGCCCGGCCCGGCCTGTAACGCTTTTGAGAGGCTTATATCTCAGCAACCGCTGGACCGATTGGCCTGCGGTCTTTTTTGTTGGGTAGCCCCATCCCTTCTACCCCGTAATTGACTACTTTTGATACATCTCAGTGACCGTCGTGGCACGTGCCACGTGAAAAGTCAGGGGTGTTCAAGCTGTTTTGCAAAAGTAGTGATTTTGAGAGGCTCATATCTCAGCAGCCGCTTGGGCGATTGACTTGCGGTAATTTTTGTAGGGTAGCAGCATCCCTTCTACCCAAAATAGGATACTCTCGATGTATGTGGGTCACCCCCAGTGCACGTGCAAAATACAACAATAAGAGGTGCCAAATTTGTTCCCATTTCAGTAACTCGGTAATTACTGGGGCGATTTCGCTGAAACTTGGCATACAGGTAGGCACCCACCAGGCATTGCATTCCCGTGTGTTGCGGTTAGGGTGCTACTGCACGTGCGCACGTGCAGGGGGCGTTTCCAGATCTCGAGAACGGCTGGGCCGATTGCGCTCAAATTTGGTACACGGTTGGGGACCAGTTAGTAGGGTGCCGTGCAAAAGTCATTTTGGACCCCGTTTGCACGTGCGCACGTGCAGAATGCCGCTGCCAGATCTCAGGAACGGCTGGGCCAATTGCGTTCAAATTTGGCACACCGCTAGCGACCGGTTAGAAGGGTGCTTTGCACAAGCCCGTTGGAAGCACCCTCTCGCCCTTCCGCACGTGCAGGGCTCACTATCTCGCTCGCTCGTTCTTCGCCCAAAAGGCGTTTTACTGGTTTTAACGTGACTGCCAACGTCCGCGTCGTTCACTTCCTGACGTTCATAATAATTCTTAATTTAGTAATTGTCACGAAGTTTGGTTTTTCTGTTCAGCATTGGCGCCATACCTTCGGAATTTCGTCAAAGCGTCTACGTTTTTGTTCAAGGAATATCCCTCAGTCTGCAGTTTTTGAAGTGTTTTTTCGTTTTCGCAGGCAACACTTTCCTCCCGATTTAGTGCCTGTCAATTGAGCAATTGTAGAACAATGCACCCTGCAACATTGTCAGTGTAAACTCTGGCTTTATTACACTACCCCTATACGAATACGTTGGTAGATGTCATTGTCACCTTATAGTAACGCTGTTGCCGGGCCTTTTTAACCTGGCAGTTGCTGGGGTATTTCGCCACCCACCGTTTGCTGGGGGGGGGGGGGGGCGCTAAACGCCCCCAGCCGATAACTCGAGAACCAATAGGCGCAGCGAAACGCATGAGGCGGCAAACGAAAGAACGCGACGAGACGCTTCAGATGAGTACTTTAAAGTTGAATTTTGAGGTCACAGGTCGGGTCAAGGTTAGGTCAAACACCTGAAATCGGGCTTTCAGTAGCATGGACTTCAGGACTTCGCAATGGGGTCCTCTCGACATAAACTCTGTCAAAACGGTGCACAATACATCATATAAGGCCTACAAGAGTGTCAGCTCCATGTAGGGGTCAGTAAAGCATAGGTCAGGGTCAAGGTCAGGTCAACCGGGTAGGCACATATCCCCGAAAATCAAAACTGATATTCGCAGCCTGTGACACATGTTTTATGGGTAATTTGGAGCGTAGAACACGATGGCGACATTCATTTTATCATATGTGTACGTGTTTGGCTTAAAAAGTTCAATTTAAGAAATGCATGTATCATGGTCGTTAAGTAGTCACGAGAAATTGCCAAGATTCAGTTCAAGATTTTGGAAAATGCGGAACGATAATCAATAATCGAAGATAGCCATTTGATTGTACATGGTATTGGCAGTCTAATGGCGTTTACGGCATGTCTGTATGTCTATTCTGTGATTTTATATGATTTTTTAACATATGCCGTTTTTGGCCGAAAACTCAGAAATCATGACGTCACTAAAACCTCGATATCTCAAAAAATTTCCGCGATTTTTTTTTTAAACTTTGTCACAATACACTTCAATCAATTCCCTACAGGTACATAAAATTTGGCGCGCCTGCGGCGCGCCGTTTTTATGCTATGGCCCGGCGAAAAAAGTGGGGGCGTTTAACGCCCCCCCCCCCCCAGCAACTCGCGGGTTAAAGGTGTTTTCTCGTGATCCTTTGGCTGGGTTCTCTGCCAGACCCGTGGTAGAACACCGTTCTGTGCAGGCGGCATGGCAGACGTGCTCTGTGTAGACTTGGTATGCGGGACGCGGGTGATACACGGTCTGTGTGTCAACTGCACCTCAGAATTAAGATACTTTATCCCTATATCACTCGTAGGCCGAACGCAGGCGGACGGGTGCATCACCGTTTGATCCTGGCCTTGTCATTGAAGTGGAGACTGTGTGTAATTGTATGTGGTTGGGGACGGGGGCTGAAGCTGGTTGTAGGGCCCTTTGACCCCGCGTTGGAACGGGGAACGGACATTGGACAGGGCTAGGCGGAGGGTCCTTTGACCCTGTTTTTGCTGGGAATGTAGCCGTACGGCCGGATGTGGAGTCCTTTGACCCCGGTCTGGAGGGGAGGGAATCCACGGACGTATGTGGGGACGCTTTGACCCCGTGCAGGGGCGCCGGGCGGGGTCTAACAACTAGGCTCTTATGGCGTCTGACGGCTACCGATCCATCTGTAAAGCTTATGGTCAGTGATTTTTACACTGGGGAAATAGGTAATGCATGACTCTGAGTCTGATACAGCGTTTACTTGATGGCAAACGTGGCGAGAATCATGCTGCTAACGTAAACACCGCCTTATTTTGCGTCCAACATAGCTCTTCCGACACAACTAGTCTGTCCACTGTCACTGTCCTCGAGGCGAGGATATGCCTCCCTGCTGGCCCCCAGTCGGCGCGTGCATCCTTTACCGTGCCGTGCATGCATGCATGCATATGACAGTGGAGATAACGGGCGAGTGGAGGATATTTCCTGCTCGAGGATCTGCATTCCGACACTCATCGGCCGGCAATATTTTATTCATTGGAATTGTTTCGAGGTCGTGCTCCCGACGGGCGAGTGGACAGCAGCTCTGGCGGCGCGTGCAGGAAGGTGACTCAGTTGCTCCACTCTGCACCTCTGGGCCACCCAGACGCTGTTTAGGTGGAACGGTACGAATTTCATGACTGATTGTGACCTTGGGTAAACGTTCGATTGTAGAATATGGCCCAAGCCCCAAATATGATCAGCAATCACCCATATAATTTTGCAGAAACTCTGTGACGTTAAGATTAAGCCAACACATATGTTTTGTTTTCTTTTCCCAAGCTTGTTGGGTTCATTCCATGCTGAACCAGTCCCCGGCTTGCTGTCCTTTCCCTCCTGTCCTCCGTCGCCCAGTGACGCGCCGGTCGCGCCGGTGCTGTCGGCCGCGCCGCGTGCATGGAAGACGGCCGGCTGGAGGTCCTGATCGGCGCGATTAGAAGTGGCGCTCGGCGGGCCGGCGCCGCTCGCCATGGTGTCGTGCAGCGGCCACCGTCTGGCCCAGTGTCGCTGGCCGCCCCGCGCCCCCGCCCGGCCCGTCCCCGCCCTCCGCGCCCGCCCGGCCCGCCCGGCCGGCGCAGCTGACGCAGCGGCCGGTGCGACGGCCCGACGAGCGGCGGGAGACGGCCGAAACCTGGCATTCCGTCAGTGGCCAGCTGTCAGACATTCCGTCAGACTTGCTGGGTGTAACCGGGCAGTGGCAGAGGCGGAGGCGACGGCAGGGTCAGGGAGGACCTTTGGAGCATCGTAGACTAGCCTGTCTGCGAGTGCTGCATTACACAGAAACTGGGTTTGCCCCGCGGTCCGGCTGAGGCATTATGCACACTGCACAGGGCGCAGGTATCGGCGCTTCCCGCGCGGCGTGTCGAGCCATGCTTTGCCGTGCCGTGTGGCGTGCCGTACCGTGCCGTGCTTATCCGCCAGCACGGCGGGCACGCCGGACCGGCCGCCGTGCCCGCCGAGGGGCCGTCAGGGGGTGGCCAGGCCGCTTGTCTCGAGCTCGACTGGCCGTCGCCGAACGGTACGAAACCCCGTCCTGCCGGCAGGGCCTCGTCTAAGGAATTTTCACTGGGGGGGGGCAGAGACTGAAGGACCCAAACCTAGGGTACCCCCAAATCCAGTTTTCTCACCGGATTTAGGCCACTTGTTTTTCGTCACAGCCCTGAGACCATGATTTTTTTCAACAAACAAAAAAAAAAGGCAATCCAAGCCATGCTCGTATAGGGGGGGGGGGTCGAACGGACCCCCGGTTTTTCACGAATACCTAACTCACGTAAAAGCGGCTGACCGCGACGAAGCTTTCAGTACCCTCGCGTTAGTCAATTTTAACCTACTCTGAAAATGTGATGACCCTGACCGTAATGACCTTTGACCTGTGACTTCTTTTCGAGACCATGTTTGGCCGGAATCGCGATTCGGCGTATGTCGGCTCGCATTAGCCGCGCGTTTGCAGTCTTTTCGTGGTTTTAAGCGTTCAAACATGGGATATGATATTGCTCCCATGCATTAGGGTGGGCGTCAAGGTCACCGCGAGGTCAGGTCAGGTCATTTACTTTTGATGACTTCGGTTCACTTTTTCGAGTTTTACATGATTCTAGGCCAGTTTTTGGAGCTGAATTCGAATTAAGCAGCCATTTGAACGTTTACGAAGTAGTTTTGGTGCCTTCGTAACATGTTACGAAGCTGTCAGAGCCAGAGGCGGTTGCCACCTGGCACCTACTACAAATACCCGGCAAAACCCTTACTGGTTGACCTGATCTGACCTAACCCGACCTGGCCTAAATGCATGAAGACATTATCTATGATCATAACTGACATGATACCTACCTATTCGTGATCAGCACCCCGAAAAAAAAAACATAACAGCCACCCTTTACGACGTTGTAACAGGTCCCGCGATTTTCCCGACTTTTGGGTCATAGACCTGACCTGGAAGGTCAACCGATGGCTTAGGACCTTAAAATGAGGTATCATCGGCTTCCTCTCGTGACGGGCAGCACGGTGGTTTTCTCCGCGAAGCTCTAGCTCGATCAGGGGCGAAACGGCAAGGGGCAAGGTCCAACGCCCCCCCCCCCCTCCTCCCTATACGTTCGCGGCTGGAAAAACACCAATACGGGCGAGAGTGCGAGAGTTAACCCCTCACATTGCCCCACCAGACACTGATAAACATACTTATCCATGTTGAGCCGTGTGCGTTTGATTGAGTGGGGGGGGGGGGGGGGGGCGCAAACACGAGTTGGGTCACTGGTCAGCTGCCAATTGAGATTGACAATTTGCTACTTGAATCACAGTAGCAAAATCACAGAATCACAGTAGGTACCTACTCGGCTCTATACATCACAAAACTCTGGCTTTTCCCGTAGTGATGGGTATGAGCAGTTTTTGAACAAATAATTTAATGTTTCTCGTTAGTCGTTACATTCGTATAAGACTCCTAACAAAAACGCATTGCAGAGAAGGTAATTTTGTGAGAAGTTCACGTTTTGACTGGGGGGGCAAATGTTGGCCACTGGGGGGGCAATCCGCTCGACTGGGGAGGCAATTGCCCCCCCAGTTAACATGTTAGACGAGGCCCTGCCTGCCGGCCTCGGGTCCAGCCCGTACCCAACGCCGCCTCTGCCGCCGAGCTGCAGAATGCCCGGCCAATGATTCATGGCAGCACGAAATGAAGGGACTATCAATGATACTTAAGTGTTATAACCTCCAGATAAATCATCAGCCATGTGACGCAATAGTGTCATGCATTGCAGGCGGATGAATTTACGGGCGTTTGCAGAATTCATTCATTTGTGGATGAGATGCAGTCGCCTCTGCTGGTACGCTGGTTGGCACGTTCGTTATCCACTGGTTTGTGTAGCTCAGAATGGGCCGATTAGAGCTGGACAGGTGTCTCCTCTCGCTCAGTCCACTGGGGAACTCAGTCGGCGCACAGCGCTGGCTGGATCGGCCGGGTCCTGCTGGCTCGGGCCGCTCGCCGGTCCAGTCACATTCCGACCCGCTCAGCGCAGAGAGGAGCGGACGGCTGGGCCGGGCCTGAGCCGCCCCGAGCGACCGTCGGGCTGTGCTCCACACGCCACAGAGTGCAGTCCTGGCGGCGGAGGGTGCGTCCATTTCCACAGTCCGCTGTCCACCGTCCACAGTACACAGTAACGCTGATGGACAAAGCAGGACAGTGAGAGTCGCTGCTGTGGCTCGCTCGATGGAGGCTCCCCCAGTCGTCACTCCTCATTAAATACCATTCATCACAGACTGGGACTGTGAACTTCAGTCCTCAGTGGGCAACCGGCACTAGCCCTTCCGTGCGGTTTGCTGAATGCTTGCTGTCCAGTGACTCAGACCCCACCCCGTCCCCGCCACAGAGCCGCCGGCTCTGTGACGCTGCACAGTGCATAGGGTAGTCACCGCCCGGGAACGGGGAGGGGTCATCACAACGTGCTACAGTTACCCGGTGCTCTACTGAACTCGGACTGTTGACGCTTGATATGTCTGCCCGCCTGCCTGTCCGCCTGCCCGCCTACCAGTCTACTCGCCTACTTGTCATTGCGGCAGACCGCCTATCTGTCTGTCCCCTGCTCGCCAGTCTGCCTGCCCGCCTCCCCGCCTGCGCGCTGCCCGCCTTCCCGCCAGTGCGGCAGCCCGCCTGTCCGTATTACCGCCTGCCCGCCTGCCCGCCTGCCCGCCAGCCGGCCGCGGAGTCCGGGTATTTTGGTAGTGAAATCACAGTGGCCGGCCGGCCGACCGGCTGGTACATGGCAGCGCGGTACAAGGCCACATTCCTCGGGCCGGCGGCGGACGGGCGGCAGCCGTCACCGACCGCCGCTGTCAGTCAGGGCCGCCGCTGACGGCGGCGGCGGCGGCCGGGGAAGTCGGCGCCGGCCGGCGGACGCCCGTCATTTCGTCATTTAGCCCGCCTTTGTCAGCGGCCGGCCGGCGCGTCGGTCTTTGTCTTTGCGCCGGCCGCAGCGGCCGGTATGTGTAGGTATGTCTGGCAGCTCCGTAGGTGTCGCGCCAAAGCAGCCCATTAGGCCCGACTGGGCTGTGTTTTGTCCGCAGTCCCGAACCGGACCCTGTCGCCACGCCGCCCCGTCCCACACCCCGGTCATCGCTCATTGAACCACGTGCCTGACGCCGCCGTCTGCTCTGTTTCAGGTACACAAAACCCCAGTCATTCTCGGACTGCGTGGGCAATGAACTGCCTCTGGGATGGGAGGAGGCCTACGACAACAACATCGGCGTCTACTACGTCAACCACGTGACCAGTGAGTTCTGCTGTGGGGCTGTGTCACGTGACCACACCTCGGCCGGCCGGCTCAGAGTCCCACGGCGGTGCCGTTTGATCGGCGCTGATCCGCTGAGCCAGATCGGCCGATCACGTGACAGGAGTTAAGCCAGTCGACACTCGACACCCTGGACAGTCACGTGATGTGTGGGTCGGCGGCGCGGCCGGGTTTGCGGCTCCCGTGGGCCGGGTATTGTCACGGGTTGCCTTCAGGAAGCTTGTTGTGTATGCTGGTTGGTGTGCTGGGTAGTGGGGAGGGGAGGGTTCGTTCCCGGAGGCAACCTGTTGCTGTAATTAGGCCGTGGGAACTGGCTCGGCCCGGCCCGGCGCGGCGCGCACCCCTGCCTTCAGCAGCTGCCGGTCCCTGGCCTCACGCCTGTGTAGACTCTAGACAGGTCATCAAACACGGCTTAGTGCGATATTGTAAGGTAAACACACCCTGTTCAACAGCGAGCGCTGATTGTTGCCGCTATCTCGGCCATTTAAACGGGCTCCTGAATTCCTTGTCCTTTGTTTGCACGGCTCATCGTCTTCAAGGTCATGGAGCGCCTATGTGGAATGCCGTATGAAAGGGGAGTGGTGAGGAAAAGTAACGCGTGAAATCAAAATAACATTGGGGACTGGGGAAACCGGCTACAGGTTTTTATCGGCCTAGCAAAATATTTGCATGAGATGGTCAGTTACATTTAAAGCCCACAGCGAGGCGCTAAAACATAAGGTCGGTGCCCTCAATGTCTTTATCGTTTACATACACATGCAACCAGCAACCATGAGAGGCATGACATCGCAGCTCCAATCGAACCAACCTGCATTTTTTTTATACTGCGTCAAGCTCATCATTTCATAGTGTCGCGACGCTCCGTCGTACTTCTCACTTCGTGTTTGCTCTAGGAGTGTTTCCTTTGTCGATGAGGCTCAAGCGTGGCGATGTCAGACGCAAGTTTTGCTAAGCACTTGTTTGAAATTCCTCTTTCCCATCCCCCCAAAAAATACATCGGTCTGCAGTCAATATCACTGCATGTATTACAAATGGATCATGCTTGTGGACTATCATCAGAATAACGGGGATAAGTTTATCAATGTGGGTGTGTTATTCTTGAATGCGTTGTTTTTGCTGGCCGGGCGCCAGGCGGAGCAGTGCATCGCTCGGAATTCGCATAGCGCGGCAGTGACATCACCCCGCTCCACTGACCCCCTGCCCCTCCCCCTCCGTCCGTCAGAGAGCACCCAGATCGAGGACCCGCGCGAGGAGTGGCGGCGGATGCAGGAGTCCATGCTCAAAGACTACCTGGTGACCGCTCAGGAGCACCTGGAGGCGAAGCGGGAGATCTTCAACCTGAAGCAGGAGCGGCTCAAGATCCTGCAGGAGGAGTACCTACATCTCAACAACGCCATGACCAACCTGAGCGCCTCAAAGACGAGCGGTGAGTTTTGCTGATGAACGGCATGTCCTATCATTGGCTGTGACTGAGTTTGTGTCGTCCCATATGCCGTCCTAGCCGCAGCCGCTTGGCTGCCGCCAGTGTAAGTGGAGTGGCACGGATTCCTGTCTGTATGGTGTATAAACCGTATGTGATGCCATGCTGATTGCTGCCACCCTATGTGTCAATCTGCGAGCCAAGCCATATTGTGTCACTGTGTCACGCCTCCTCTTCTGGTGACACCTTTCCTTGCCGCTCTGCTAATATAACGTGCGGCTTGCCAGCTACCCCGTATCACATCGCCTCCGACTCTGACCTTTGGATTTCTTTGTGCATTTCAGTATACTCGCACTCGAGTCAAGGCAGCGTGGGCACGCGGTACGACCCCGAGTCGCTGAAGGGAGACGTGGCGGCGGCCCGGGGACGGGTCCAGTCACTGCGGCTCGAGCTCGAGAGGATGAGGACAGAGATGGCCTTCAGAGAGCGCGGGGTCGAGACGCTGGCACAGTGAGTGGCGAGGAGAAACGGGGACTGTCCTGGGATCTGAGGGGCTCTTGTGGGTATTCCCTAGGTGTGGAGGAACTCTGATGGGTTTGTTCCGGGGTAGGGGTTGTTTGAGAATGCGGTTGACTCTTCGTGTATGCTGATGACTGGCATGAGACTGAGATTGTCTGGGTAGTTCACCGAGTAATTTGTGGTGTCTTTGGCAACACCAAGGTCTCGTGTAAGGAATGTTTGGCAAGGGGCACCAATTACAACATTGGTTTTATATTTATTTCAAATTCCTGGGATGACCCACTCATTTACATTGCGTCTGAAACGAAGAACAGCAGCTAGTATTTCCCTGCTGCTTGTTGTAGCCATTTTGAACGTGTCACCATTGCTGTCCTCTGGAGTCGGTCGGGGGGCCGCCGACTGACGCCGCTCAGTCTGGCCTGTGTATTCGCGGGAGGCCCCCTCCCCCGCGAGGGCTGGGGAGGGGCCAGCCGGATTCCTCTGAGAAGGAATGCGGCGCCGGCTGCTGGCAGGCCCCGTTGTCCAAACACAGCGCCGCGCCGCCCCGGCCCGGGGACGGGGTGGGGGTGGCGTGGCAGCGGCCGTGTACCGAACGCCGGCCGCCGCCGCGCCCTTTGATGCCTGTTGATGTTGGCCGGGCGGCCCGCGCTGTGCCCCCTCGCCTTCTGTGGTGCCTTTGGATGTCGTTCCCTACCTTATCGCTTCCTCCACATTCTTAGATGTTCTCTTTCTCCGGCCATTTTCCTTTGCTCTCGTTTTTTTAAGGTTTCTTGTTCCTTTCTCATGTCTTCCTTTTGCGATTTTAATATAGCTTTGAGATGAGCCCTGTCCTCCCCGCTAAGCGACACGCGTGTGAGCCCTCGTCTAACCAAGGAACAGTCTCTTTCAAAACCCGGTTGTACTGCCGTCCAACCTGTACCGTTTGACCCCAACCCTGTCTCCGTCCAGCCTCGGCCATGCTTTCGGCCTTGACCCCACTCCTGACCTCATCTGACCCTTACTCCCGTCCCCTTAGGGTGGAGATGAAGATGACCTCTCTGCGCTCACCCTACACCGTCTCCGAGGCCGAGGCCATCATCGAGGAACTAACCAACATCGACCGGTCTCTGACCTCTGGCGAACGGGAGAAGCAGCAGCTGCTGCAGTGTCTGTCGCAGCTGCGTCACGAGCTGCAGCGGCTACAGCCGGCGGCGGACGGCTCCGCGCCCGAGGATGTCGCCTACGGGCTGGCGGCCTCGCAGAAACTGAGCATCGCCTCACAGACAGATCTGTCCAGTGATGTGAGTGCGGGCGATTGTTGGCGTGGTAGGATGAGCTAATAATCATGGGGCAGGAAGATAGCTCTTGTGCTGGGATCCCTGCTTTAGTGAGAGAGCTGTTCAAAGAAGAGGAAAGATGTTTCCTAATTATTAACCGTCTTGTATACAGTGTCACTTTGCTATGTCGGCTGTAACATCTTGTTAATTGTTTGGGTCCATGCTTGATGAAACTTTCGTAATAACCTGTGACGAAGCTCGCTTTATGTCGCATCTGGCCCTACACTACCTTTGACTCTAGTCGATTGGCGATCTAACATGACTTGTGACCCGTGGCCGCTGACCTGTGACTGTGACCTCCGACCTGACCCGACCTGACCTGTCTCCCCAGGTACGACCAATCGGGGCCCGGCTGGCCGACGTCGCCCGGCTGCGACTTCAGTATGAGGAGTCAAGGAAGCAGGTCCAGGCGATACAGCACCAGCTGGCCGACATTGAGGATCGACTGCAGCCCGAACAAACCGAATCGGACAAGGATAGGTGAGAATACGAATGACGGGAAGCCAGGGAAACGGAGAGTGAGAGGGGCAGGGTGCTAGCAGTAAAGTGGCAGAGGGTCGGATACTAGTACAGGGTATAAAATTGGAGACGGGACCTGACCGAATTCGTGGAATAGGCACAGCGAGACACAGAAGAGCTGGCATATTGGAGTAATGGCTGAAAAAGCAGGGACGGGGAGAAGGCTTAGCTTAGCTGGACAATCAGGAAGAACGGCTGGTGGTGGGGGCAGACGCGGTGGGAGTGTGGCGGCGTCAGCGTCACATCGGCGCTGGAGCGAGCTGGCGCCACAGCGGCGGTGTCCAGCCGTCGCCAGGAAATGCTCGACTGGTAGTCCGGAACTGGCGACAGTGAGTCGCCGCCTCCGTCAGCCCGACAGTCACCGCCGGCCGCCGCGCGGCCCGACCCAGTCCGAGCTGACATTCCGTCCGTCAGTCGGAGCGTGCAGAGCCATCGGCTGGCGTTTCCCGGACCGCGTGCACAACTGCACACGGCCCCGATGTCGGCACTAGATAGCTGAGTGCCCTGTGCCGCTCCGGCGTCGGGCCGCGGGGAGGGCTCCAACTGGGGGGAGGGGGGGGCATGCCGTTGGCGTGGCCATGGGTGTGCAATGTAGGTACACAGTTGTACTGTGCAATGTGCAATGTGCATGGTTGCAGCGCGTAGGGGTGCGCTGTTGATGGGTGAGGACGGCGATGGGACGGGAATGCCTGGAAACGGGCTTGTGGGCTTGATCGTCGGTACAGCTTTGTCTGTTACGGTTTGGATGGTTATATTTGGTGAGCTGGGTAGGGGATGGCCTTTGACCGCTGAATGCATAAGACCGCCAGACATAATATTGCGCTAAAATGTTTGACCAGTGACCCTGACCTGACCTTTTATGTTTGGAACTTTGAATTGTGATGTATTCGTTACAACAGCCAACCGCCTCGATACCCCATCCTTATATACTCTTGTTTTTCCCGAGGGCATTTTCTTGACACTTATGCTCGCCTTGCCGGCAGGTTGCTGCTGATCCAGGAGAAGGAACAGTACCTGAGGGAACTGCAGCGGGTGGCAGCGAGCCAGCGGTCCGGAGACGAGGCTGACTCGATCCAGAGTCGCATCTACCGACTGCAGATCGACATACAAGAGGCGATGGAAATGTCCAATACTATCATTGCCGACCGGTGAGTGCTGAGTCTCCCGCCCTCAGAGCCACTGTCTCTTGAGTTCGCCGGACACTGCGGCTACCTTCAATCGGTCCATCTACTGTCATGGTGCCTGCATGCAGGGATATTTCACCTCGGATACGCCGCGTGGCTTCACAACTCGTTTTCACAGATTGTCTGATGCGATTATCTTCAGCCGGTGAAGGGTTTCCCATGCAACGCGAACTGCGCAGTACGACTCGGTTTGGGGTGGGCAGGTCCGTGTGGCGAGATCCGGTCCGTGTTGCCGCTTCGTGTCCTCGTGTTTTGTCTGACCCATACCATCGGTGCTCGTCAGGTTACGACTATACGAGGACCGGCAATCACTCTTGGCGGGCCTGCGAGACGCCATGACGCGCATGGTTCAGTTAGAGACACAGCTGCGCAGCTCAGCCAGCAGTCTCAGCATCAGCAGCAGTAGCAGTCTGGGCAGCCTCAGCAGCCACGCCAGCAGTCTGTCCAGCCTCAGCTTCACCGATATCTACGGCCTGCCCCAGTACGCCGAGCCCGCGGGCGGCGGTGGCGGAGGCGGCGGGGGCGGTGGCGGCGGCTCCGGAGTAGACATGGTGGACCTGCAGCGGCGGGTGGAACGTCTCCTGCACGCCAGTGACGGCGAGCTGCAGCCGGCGTCTCTGTCTCCCCGCTCCTCTCTCGAGTCCGTCTCGCCGCCCGTCTCACCGTTCGAGGCGGCACCTCCGCCCGCCTACGAGCGCGCCGACTCGGCGGGCGCCGTCGGTGGGCCCGAGCCGCCCCTCTCGCCGATCCTGGAGGCCGAACTGGACGCGGCCGTGGCCGGCGAGCGACCCGTCTCAGCGGCGGTCAGCAACGAGTCCGTGGCCGGAGACTCGGGTGTGTTCGAGGCGTGCAGCCGCCGCCTACTGGCCAGTCTGGAGACTGCCCAACTGCAGGTCCGGCTGCGCTACGCGCTGGCCGATGGAGTTCTCTACGTGGGCATCGAGCGAGCTCGGAACCTTTCGGCGCTCTCCGTGCCGGAAGGCCTGCCTGTGTGAGTACCCGAGGCGGGGCAGAGGGGAGAGAGGAGTGAGAATAGCTGGGATGGGAACAGAGGTGGGAGTAGCGGAATGGGGCAGAATTCTAAGAGATGCGGAGGAGCACTGGGGTGTTGCAGGGGGGAGGGGGTCCTGGGGTGGTGCAGTATACCTACAACATTATGTGCAATCTTACATCCTGGGCTTATTCGACACGCCTTGTCATTTTCTGTGTGAACCTCGGACATCGTCTCGCCCGTCACCTCCTAAACAAACCCAGTAACCCCTGATCTCTCCCCTTCAGATACGTGAAGGTGGCGCTGTTGCCCAACCCTCCTGCCGGCTTCTTCGCGTGTCGCACCCACCCTGTGACGGAGCTGGAGAGGCCCACGTTCGGCGAGGTGTTCCCGTTTCCCATTCAGCCGGACAGACTCGTCTCAAAGTCGCTCAAAATCAACGTCTGGACGGCCGAGGAGGAGGCGGATGACATCTGCTTGGTGAGTGGCCCGGGCGGGGTCGGTCTGGTGACTTCTGTTGTGGGTTATTGACTAAACCATCGACTAAACGCAGCTGGGCAGCTGGGCTTTGTGTCATGTTAAATGTTCAAAACTATTGCGACTAACAATATTAGTTATTAGTTTTTGTTAAAACTAATATTGCGCTTCTCAAGATCATACACCTTAAGCAGCAGTCGATAGTGACAAGTATTGTCATTTTTAAGTCCAGAGTGCATTTCGTGTGTTTCTTTCTGAGGCCTGTTTCACTAACAAATAAAACTTGAAATTACAAAGAAAAAGCTTGAGTTTACAAGAAATAATTACCAACATTTGAGATTTGGGTTTCACGAAACCTTTGAACATGAATTTTGAGTTGAAAATTTGCAAACTTTTTTACAAGAAAAAGTTTGCTAGAAAACATGGGAATCGCAAACTTTCTGTTTCACGAAGACCAGAAGCTTGAAAGAAAACATCGTAATTACAAACCTGAAATTCCAGTGGTCCTGACGTTCGGAATTTTGATACTTTTTGTGCAATAATGCAAAACAGTCATATATTTTGAACAACTATGCTTTGTTGAATCGTTTCATGCTCTTCCTTTACTTTTCACACACCCTAAGAAGCAAAATAATCGGTATTAAAATATCGTCATGTTTTGTCATTGGCGCGCCATAATTGCATTCAACAGTCTTCTGCTGTCAAATGTTTTGCGTGTTATTTTCTTCCAATAAAAGGATAATGTGAACTATCATTCATATCTTTACCAACAGCATCATTATTAATAATTTAATTAGACAGCTTTTGACATGAATACTAGACAAAATTTGATAAAAAGAAGCAATATCTTTAACATGCTATAGTTCTTGATTAAAAACAATTTTACTGTTTACAAGTTTATTTGCAAACATTTTCTTATCGGAGGTGCTACTGGCGATGAAGCTTAGTGAAATCGGTTTTTACGTAGTTGGTAAAAATACCTATGAATTGTAAACTACAAACACTTGTAATTGCAAGTTTTTAGTGAAACAGGCCTCTGATGGCCTCCAATGTGATGACCCTCAAGTTACTGCTCATTCATTATGTGTGCTTGTACTGACCAGTTGAATCACTCCGGTCGTCTGCAGGGAAGCACCCAGGTCAGTCTGGCCGAGTTCAGTGCCAGCGACACCTCACTGAAGTGGTATAACGTGATGTCGATGTCGGACCCGCCGGCAGCCGCCCACTTCCACTTCGGGTGAGTTTCGCGGCGCCTAGGGTCGAGGGGCAGCGGGGGGCATGTCAGGGCCCCCTGACATACCGCCAGAACGGAATTCACTGTGCTATAGAGTAAACATACGTTAACACAGAAATGCATGGCATTCAGTATTCACTCTTCCGCTAACGTCAATGTATACGTATATCTCTCGATCAGGAGAATTTTCTGCATTTTTGGGACAGCTTTCAGATAAGCATTATTTGCATGGTTCGATGCAGCTACAAGCTCGTTCCGCAATTCGGTTGCCCCACTTTCTGTGGAATGTGCATATGCGGCGCATATCTCTGCCCCCCTCTCTCTGGCGTCGATCAGTCTGTCTGACACTCCCCCGGCCCCTCCCCACCAGATCTGACGTGTTGGAGGCGGCAGCGGCAGCCGCAGCCAGCTCGCGGGATGAGGCGCCTCACGACTCCCGAGCCTCAACTATGACGGGCCCTCCCGAGGACTATTCGCCCTTGGAGGAAATGGTGAGCGGAGGGAGCGTGCTTGATGCGCGAGGGAATGCGGGGGGGGGGGGGGTGACTTGTGAGTGGGGCGCATCGCAACAGTCTCACTGATGTTTGATTCATTGGGGTACATATGCAATGGAAGAAGTCCGTGCGAGCTTTGTCACTTGTGCAATATATTCGCCGTATTTAGTTCCGTAGGTATGCGTCCGACTGACAGCCTCTTGGCCTGGCCTTGACCATTTCATAGCAGGCTCACTTGCATCGACGGCAGTCACCTCCCATCCCTCTCACAGCCTCTCACCTCACTCACTCACTCACTCACTCACTCACTCACTCACTCACTCACTCACTCACTCACCCGCCCCTCTCTCCCCTCAGTCGCTGCTTGACAGCGGCATGGCTCTCTCCGCGGAAACAGAGGACAAGGGTACCAACACAGAGTGTGTGTTCGGTCCGGACCGCTCCCTGCGCACACCGTCCCTGGCCGGTTGCGGCGGCGCCCGGCCCAAGACGCCCACCGTCAAACGCTCGCAGACGTTCTCACCGAGCGCGGCCGTCAGTAAGAACCAGGTGAGAGCCGGTGTGAGAGTGGTGAGCGTGGGGTGGTGGCTGATGCTGGGGGAGGGGGCGGGGGCTTATGCTGTGTTTGTGTGGTGACCTATATGCATGTTTCTGTAAGTGTAAGAAAACATGAAATATTGATAGGTTGTGACATTGTATCGAGGTTTTTCGAACGATTTGTCATCGAACATGATGACCATGCAACATGCATGGTCATCTCTGCATAAAACGTGATCATGCATAGCCAACAAATTCATGAATATGCGTACAAACTCATTGCATATCAGTATGCATGCGCGTGCCTGCATATGATCGTGTCATTATCAAATCGTGTGTTGCAGACCTTTCACTACAGAAGTAATGTGTAAACATTGCGCCCCTTCATATTTTGCTTTTCCGCGATTTGGCGTCATTGATATGCAGACGTACTGACGTTGCTGCCTGTTCTTGCTTCTCACAGTAGTCTTAGACACTACTTTTGGCACTACTTTCAGTTCCTTTATAACTTGTCCTCATGGATCCTACCCTAGTCTCTTCCGTTTTCAATGCGGGTGTCCATGTCTTACCTCACCCCTTTAAACTGCGTATGTTCTGTATCTGACCCCTCGACTTCTCCCCATTCACAGTACCTGTGTCGGCTGTGTGGCCTTTCTTCCCTCTCATTTCCAGTGTGTTTGCCCCATTCTAACCTCCCCTCTCTGTCCCCTCACAGTACGTATGTCGGCTGAACCGCTCCGACTCGGACTCTGCCATTCCGACGGTGCGTCGCGGGGGCAGCTTCCTGCGGGGTGCCGCCGAGCGTCGCTCGCTGCGCTGGAAGCTGGCGCCGCAGACCACGCCGCCGTCTGCGGCCGCCCACCGGCGCACCCAGTCTGTGCGACTGCGTAGCAGGACGTCACTCGACCTGGAGCTCGACCTCAAGGTCAGTCCGGTCACCTCGGTTGCAGTGTAATGGATGGTTTTTGGTATAGCTTTGTTGTGTTAGGTCAGAGGAGTGGTTTGATGGGATCTGAGTACTGTTTGCGTGACTCATAAATAGAACTTGCTACAGTCTTGTTAAAAAGCGAACCAGCAGAATGCACTTTAAATCAACTAAAAGACTGATTGTACTTTCTCATCGACTCACTTTTTTCTGGGTGTGTTGTTAATTGTTATACCCGACGATAGACTATATTGAGGCATGAGCTCGGGCGCTAGTGCTTGCCGTTTCTGACTTTATTTGTCCACCTCCCCAGGCGCAGCAGCTGAAGCTGCAGAACATGCACGAGGAGATCGGGATGCTGCGCACGCTGAAGGGAAAGCTGGAGGAGGTGAAGGAAGCGCCCGAGAAACTGAAGGAAGGCGACTTCGTGGCGGCCGTCATACGTGAGGTAAGGAGCAGACACTGGAGGTGGTTTGGTGGGACCCTGGTCACCGGATGGGTGGAGGGAGCATAATAGTGCAACGGGTTTCACGTAGAGATAGGGGAGGGGGATAGACATGGGATTTCCCATTTCCGATAGTTATTGCGCAGCTGCACTGCAGCTATGCATTGCGCAGCTATGCATTGTGCTCCTGTTATGTAATGTGCTCTGCGGTGAGGTTTTCACAAGACGCGTTCTGCTGAAAGTGGTTCTGTTATTTTATTCGATATTCACCAACATACATTGAACATGACTCGCCTCTTCCCGCACGTGACTGATCCGTGCTGGTCGGGAAATTAAGAAATCGATTGAATAGATAAGCAATCAGCATGCTCAGTGCTGAAACAGCCTGTTTATTTATCCCTCACTTTTATTGCTGAACTATTGTGACCCTCCTGTGACCCGTTGTGACCTTTACTGACCCTGACCTCTGTCCCTGCAGTTGGAGCGAACCAGCCCGCGGGAGGCCCCTCAGACACCCGAGGACAAGAGGGTCGAGAAACTGCTGAGGAAAACCTCCAAGGACGTCTACAAACTGAGGAGGAGCAAGTCCACCACGCCCGGAAAACCCGACATGGAAGCATTCAAGTGAGTGTCTACCAAGATGACGTGCGCAATACACTCATCAGCTTTTGAAGTGATATATTACATATCCTGCAGTTTTTTATACCCATTCGACTGATCGAGATCGTCATTCACTTGTTCAAATGAAGTGTCATTCACCTGACTTATGAGAACGACATATTTCTCACTCGTTACTTAGTATTTTGTAAGCTCAAGCTGATGCAAGGTCCTGACTCTTGAGCGCTCATCGCCCTGTGTCTGTCTGTGACGATATCTCATGGTATGGTCATTGGTCACCTGTACTCTAAATGATGCCCCTGTTGTCACTCTGAACTCGGCATTGTATGCGCACCGCCTAACATCCATCCACCTTCCCCCGCAGGGAGCGGATGTACTTTTTCATCCAGACGGCTCCGACGTGCCCGGTGGCCGTCACGGAGGAGCGCTGCTCTTCGGACGGCGCCGACACCGACACGGAGCCACCGAGCAACCGGAGCACGCTCAAGCGCGGCGCCGCCTGTCCGTACGACTGCGGCGCCAGTGCGGCAGACGAGGATGAGGAGGGGAGCGTCGAGTCGGGCCGGTCGACTCTGACGCGCGGCGCCGCGCCGCCCGCCGCGCTGGGAGTGCTCTCCTCCGAGCGCGTGCTCCAGCAGCTGGAGGAGGCCTGGAGGAGGGACGAGCCGTCGGCGCCAACCGTGCGGACCACCGCGGGTAGTGAGGTCTGCCCCGGCGGACAGGAGCAGAAGAGGTTCACCTATGTGGTGGATCGAGAGTTTGGGGTCGAGGTCTAAATCAAAATGCAATGCTCACGTAGATAAGAGAGAGGGAGACAACTGCAATACTGAGATTCGGTAGCTGTGCCGGTTGCCTTACTGTTGTTAAGAAGAGCGGGGATGTAGCGGTGTATCGGCGTCGGCGTTTCGTGATGCCGGCGCCCCTGTTGTCGCATTGTGCCACAAAGTGCATTCACAATCATGTTGCTGTCAGTTTGTTACATCCATTGTTTACAAAGGGCTTTACGTAGAGCTGACAATATATGTGTGTGCGCGCGCGAGTGACTGCGGGCCGTGTGTCAAATCTCAGGTCAGTGTTGCGCCGGCGCGCCGTGCCGTCGGCAGCCTCTGCCAAATCTGCCTTGGACGGCTGCGCGCGCGTGCGCCCTTCCGACCGCACACTGATCCTCTGCCATTGTAAAAAGTAGACGATTTAACTCAGTAGCGTGTTTATTTCTGAAAATATAATATATGAATATATGAAGGAGACGAACAGTGACGAGTTTGAGTCCGCCTCGCGTAAGACGAGTACATGGCAGGCAGCGGGGCGCGCGACCAGGCGCCTCGCGAAGCTCGCGGTGATCACGGCGTCTTTGGTTCGGCGCGGCGGTGGCGCCACTGGCGGCGGCGCGGTAAAGCTCGATCGGTGTGACTGGCGAGGGCCCAGCGACTGGGCGACTGATGACTGGCGCGTGACAGCTGACACCCGGTGACTGATCGGTCTCAGGTCCGCCAGCTGTCATCGTCTATTTCGGCGTACACTTCATCTGCAAAGAGGACAAGCTGGTCTTCAAAGGAATCGGCGACTCACGGTAAGATATTCATAGTTATCCACGGGTCGGCCGCAGTGGCTCCCAATAAGCTATCACACAGCTGCGAGAACAAAACTTATGAACTATAACGAACATCTGAATGACGAACGAATACAAAACTAAGCCGAATACTTGCATGCCACCTCGCCATTTGACAGTGACAGTGCTATAACAAAAATTATTTCATGTGCTCTCAATTCCCCTACCGCTTACAAGACCTTGTCTATCAGGCAGTGACCAGTCTCAATATGTGCGTGAATATCTTACCTTCTTCTGGACTGGAGGGCGCAGCGTGGATCCCGTCCGCCCCCTGGGCCGGGCGTCCTGCCGGCCGACTCTCCGAATCGGACATCCGCTGCAGCGTTTTGTACACGCCCGACTTGTTGGGCACGAGGCCGGGGCCGGGCCGGGACTCTCCGCCGGCTCCAGTCCTCCCGTAGCCCGCCGACCGGGCGTCCTGGCGTACCGGCAGCGCCGGCTTCGGCTTCGGCTTGCCGGCAGCCGCGGTCGGTTTGGGCGCCAGCACGGCGGGTTTGGCTGGCGACCCGGCGGGCTTGGCCGGCGGCGCTGCCGGCCTACCGACGGGACTCAGCGCTCGCACGCCGCCGGCAATCAGCGCCTGTTTTCGGGCCAGTTCGGCGCTGACGGGTATATTCGTCGGCCGCGGTCCGGGCCGGCCCGCAGAGGGTGCGGGCTCATCGTCACCGGTCGACTGTCGATTCAGCCGCCGGATGACGTCGGCTACGCTCCCTGAACCGCTCACAGCTCCGGCGGTACCGGCGCGCGGCCGCGACCCAAGAGGCAGCTTCGTGGGTCGTGTCGGTCCGTCGGTGGTTGTAGAGGGCGGCTGGGGCGGCTGAGTGTTCCCGTTTTCCACGGTAGGTGTCTCTGGCGTCGTGGTGCCCGGCGGTCGGAAGGGCCGCACCTGTTTGGGTAGTGTCTTGTAGTGGCTCTCCTGTGGGGGATGACAGTCATTCTCTGATCCACCTGATGAGTTGCCGTACCCCTCATCAGGCGCTTCCTCGGGCGTTTTGACCGGGAGAGGACTGGGATGACACGGCGGTTGCAAGTACTCCGACTCCAGCACATTGTAAAACGGGTCGGACGGCGGTGCCAGGGCGGGGTGAACTGACGTATCCCCCAGCTCATCATACAGCTCCTCTTCTATGACATCTGCTGCTGGGGATGGCACGCGCGCAGTGTCCGGGACCCTCTGTGGCAGCGGTGGCGGAGGCAGCTGCGGTGGGAGGGTCGGTACGGCTGGGACGGAGCCGGCCCGTCCCCGTCCGTCCCTCTGAGGTGGCGGGGGCGGCGGCTGTCCGGGCGGGGGCGGCGGCGGCGGCTGTCCGGGCGGCGCCAGCGGTGCTCGGTCCGGCAGAGGTGGCGGCGGCGGTGACCGGGGTGCTGCCGTCGTCTCACTGGGGAGCGCCGGCAGGGCTCTTGTCCTGCCCAGTGTCGATCGGAGGGGTGGCGGCGGCAGCACCGGGGCCAGCCAGTCCGGCTCCGGTGGCATGCCCGACGGTGACCCGACCGTGTCGTATATTTCATCCTCCTCGACCTCTACCGCGGGACCGCCAGTCGGCAGCGCAGCGTCTGTCGCTTGCGGTCGCCCCGCCGACGGCCAGCTAATATCCTCATAAATCTCGTCCTCCTCCACCGCTTCGTGCCCCTGCTCTGGCTCGTAGTACAGGTCCTCCTCCACCGGGCTGACAGGAGGCGAGTGTGACTGCTGCTGTCGCTTCAGAGCCACGGTGGCAGCCGCAGCCGCCGAGACGGCCGCAGCCGACAGCATTGGGTCCGGTCCGGGTGCGGGCGGCGCTAACCGCTGTGCGGGCTCCGCCGCCGGCTCCCGCTCGCTCTTACCCGCACGAACTCCCTCGAGTTCCAGTGCTGCCATCCACTGGCGGGCATCCTTCGGTGTCAACGCCAACAGCTGATGTGTCTTCCCTCCCGGCTTCACCAACTCGAAACACAAGGGGCGCTTTTTAGCGTCAACTTCCGCCCCTGGCGGCGGCTGGCGCACCTCATATCCACTGAGACAGATGGAGCGCTTCTGCGCCGCGTCCGTCTCGTTCCGGTACAGATACAGCCAGCCTTCGGTCAGGCCGGCCCAGAAGGCCTTGTAGTTGGAGGAGAGCCACAGTTTCGCCTCCTGTCGCAGCTGGAGACGGCCCCAGCGGCGAGCGGAGGAGCTCACTCGGGCGGCCGGCACCTGCTCGGCAGCAGACGACTCCTGTGACGTCTGGGACTGGATGGAGACCACCTCCGGGTCCGGAGCCGGGGCCTCGAGCGACACGGACGGGGCCGGCTGACCTGCGGAACAACAGAGGCGTCAGATGGTGGAGCTACCCACGGGTAGAGCAAATATGGTCTGCTGAGAGCCATGGGAACAGACTGACAGGGGCTGGGATATGATCTCAGACGGTTTCAGGTATGCCTATCTGATGTTGCGTGACTTGTGCAGTATCGGCGGTTGTAGCAGCAGGTACCTAAACCTCGCCACCCCAGCGGCCTAGCCTCCCAAGTCCCAGCGCCCTTGCGGTGATGTCCGGTGGTTATCAGACTGAGGTCAGCCCGGCCGCCGACGGATGCGGATGTTATCGACTCGGACTGCAGCTAACCGCAAACACTCAGATAGCAGGAAGACGGCAGGGGAGGAAGCGGGCGGTGTGGTCCTGTGCCAACCTCTCAGCGGCAACTGAACGGCGGGGTGGTGCAATGGGCCTGGGCTAGTAGATATCGAGCTGGATACCCAGCATGCTTGGCTTTACTAACATATCTTTTTCGGTTAGACTTTTAACGGGATATTTTGCGCATATCGAGGAGTAGGGAAGTTTGACGACACAGATGCAAACAAGCAGGTTAAATGTACTCGTACACTTAAAATAAATGAACGAATGAAAGTTACATAACATACCATCAATTATTACCTATGAGAGGATACATGAGGCGCGCGGATGCAAAAACATTGTTCTTGAAATAAAACGCCGGTACAGCTAGCACCGCTAGCACCCTACCTTCGGGAAGTCCGAGCATCCTGGCCGCCTTGCCGCCCATGGGCAGGTAAGCCTCTGCACGCTCTGCCGAGTCCTGAGCCGCAGGTACGGCCGCCGGACCCAGCTCATCATACTCCTCCTGCGCCTCGGAAGGCAGATCGTACGTGTCTCCTCCGTCGCCCCCGCCCGTGTCGTCATAGTAGGCCTCCTGGATCGTCTCGCCCTGGCCGCCGGCGTCATCATACTCCAGGTCGGCCGACGCTGTGTCGTCGTACGTGGCGTCATCGGCTCCCGTCCCGGCTGGGCCGAGGATTGGGTACCGCACCACCAGCAGCTGCAGCTGTGTGCGCAGCTGCTGCAGCTGGTAGCGGCATCGAGCCTCGCAGCTGCTTCCCCAGCCGTCAGCAGAGAGCGAGGCGTCCAGGAAGCGGCTGACATCTGGCGGCAGAAATGGGGAAGCTCTGTTACTCGGGCGGTCACCAGAGGGAAGAGAGGGCTGAGAGGGTCGAGGTCGGGCTGTCATCACGCTGACATCTAAACACGCGCCGGGGCTCTGAGGTGCCGGCGCTGCACACCCGATCGTCAGTCGGCTGCAGTCAGCAGATGACCGAGTACGTGCGATAACACACAAACTGTGAGTGGATGCAATGACAAAATAAATATCTACGGTCCTGGGAAGGCAAAACCAACCGATTTAGAGATAGGTACAGGTCTCGCGGGTTTTAGCGGTAGGTTTTGCACCTAGAAAATTTAGTGTACTTCAGGCTATATCTTCGTCGTCTTAAGCTTTTAAGTGTTGAAGATGCGATCGACTTGTTGGGTAACAAGCCGGCCATGATCGTGTAAAATGGCTTCATCGTAGATCGATTAGTTTCTGAGATATAACCGGAAATGTAAAAGTGCAAAACCTACCGTTTAATCTCGCGAGACCTGTACCTATATATGCGAGGTCACTCAAAGCTCTTATTTGTTGTGCGTTCATGGCCGGGCAGGTCCGTCCAACTCATTGCAGTGAGGGATAACTCCGAAGCACATAGAACAGTAGCCTATAGCCGGGCGGCAGTCCCAGTTCCAGCCGAACTCCCCGACCCGGACAAACCCTTATGACGTCACCAGTCCGGGAAAAACCGCACGTCGCGATAGGTATACCGTTTCGGTCGATGCATTGGCCAGCAGCTCAACACTATGAACGGCTTATATAGCCTTGCTATGAACGTTTGGGCTGGCATACAAATGCATCGAGTATTGCTAAGGCGCTAAGCCCGTCTAATGTCTGTGTGCTTTAATTAATAACGCAAAACTGCGGAAATAAAGGCGAACATCGACCGGCCGGTGGCATTGCCTAACCAATGCATACCTAATGCTGGTGAAACAGCTCCCATACAGCCGAGTTGACACGATATTGAGTAAATTGGCCGCTGTTCAATGTTCATGTGAGTGCAATGAGTGCAAGGCCCCCGACCTGTCGGTCGAAGCCCCTTCGAACAGCGCTTTTAATCGGTGCAATTTATGTATGTGCAAAAGTTCAATAGTAGCTTCCTATTAATTAACTATCGCAACATAGACCACAGATGCCCTCACAGCATATAGGACCTACCTACGTCTGGATGAGCTGAGGCCTCATCACCCAGACTATATGGAGCACGGACTACTGCAGCAGACCGTCTTACCTACATTAGCCAATCGTATTCAGGGCTCAGGTGTTATCTGGGGCGGTAGCTGGGCTGCAGCTGCAAGGAGGTAGTTTTTAGGCGATCTTTACCCGTCTGAGTCGGAAGCGGGCGACCGCCAGGCGGGGCGGGGCGGCGGTGAGGGGGGGGGGCAGACGGCCCAGTAACCAGCTCAAGTGGTGACGGGGTGACCCAAGGCTGGGACGGCCGGACTGCGTGACTCTGCAGCCCATAGGAGACCAGCTGGGCCGCAGATGAACAGGAAAACGGAGCACCCAGGCCCGCTGCACAGCTGACAGCTCAGCCAGGGGTAGTTACATGGCGAGGGCATGCACTCACCGGCCCCAATTGAACCGTCTTTGTTGGTGGCAACCACGCGACAGTTACCGGGGAAAATGACCAGATAGCAGTTCCATTATAATGACAATCAGCCACAACGCACGAGAGGCAGATAAGACCACGGGCCCTTCGCCCAGTTTCAAGTACAATACAATCAGGTCTAGTGCTGTTTGCCTCCCTCGGGAGTCTTGCAGTTGAGTTTGCAGACACTTCAAGACAGCGGTCCGATGCCACAGACCATTCGAACTTTTATGGCGGTCCACAAGCAATGACTCATGCCCAGTACATTTTCGAAGACAATGAGGGTTCGCAGTGGGCGCGAGCTCCCTGCCAGGAAAACTACCCGCCGCAGCAGCGATGAGCCGACTGCCCGACCCATGGCCGTCCACCACTGCACGCAAGGGCCGATGGGTTAATCGGAACGGTTGTACTTACAAGCTACACCACACATACACGGAACTGTGGGCTAGTGGTTACAACTTACATACAAGTGTGCCAGCTGAGCGTGGGCCATCGCGTTCATGTGAAGGCACAGGTGCTCGCCGCCCCCGAATGCAGCTGCTATTACGAACTACACCTTTTTACGTCCAATTTAGGCGGCAGTGCACACATTTCAGGCATAGTGTAAACGATTTCGACTGTCGGCATAGTCTGTCTGTTGCGAACTGTCAAAATTGGTTGCACTATTATTGAACTGTGTGCACTATGTGCACTATTTGGCCGTAAAAAATGTGCACAGACGATCGTAAAAGGATCTTTGATCAATATCGGTGGGGTCAGATCCCCGATCCATTTTCTCAGAGTTATGCACATGTCTGGCAATTCCATAACCCTGTGTTTGTATCAGGACGATTCTGTTCCGGTGCGACCACCCTGGCACCGCGGGCGGGCCGGGACTGGACAGTCCGTGCTGGATTGGCCCCGGCGTGGGTCGTGGGGTTTTCTACCCAGCGTCGCCACGCTATCGGCAGTTTCTTCCGTTCCTGGCCTGCGCCTCTCTTCCTTCTCTCTATCTCCATTCCTCTGCTGAGTTAGCTTTAAGCAAAACTTTAGTGAGAAATAATTATACAGGGTGTCCCAGAATTACCCGGACATTTATTTTCTGGCTAAAAGTGCGATTGCGCTCGATTCTGATGATATACAAGCATCATACTTTTATAAGATATCCCTTAGCTATCGAGCTTGGGGACTGTGTGCTTTTGGTGACCGGTAACGACTCGAGTCAATTATTATCCAGAGTCAAGTAAGAGTAGTCCTTTTCCGTTTTCAGCTTAAGCCACTAATAGGCAACCATGGTGAAACAACTCCCGTTTTCAACTTTGTAAACGGACTTTCGGCATGGTTTTTGCTGGAGAGCTTCAGCAGCTCATCTGCAAGCAGTTAGGATTGAGCAAAGCGCAATTATATCAGCTAACAAAGCCAGAGAGAGCAAGAGATAGACCTGATTGACAAGCTTGGGCTCGGCCAAAAAGGGCCATACACCAGTTGTCAAACGGGTGGTTGCTTGTCATGGACAACAAACGTCACTGATCTAGCTAAGAACTAGCTAAACGATAGATCAGGATTAACTAAAGAACATCAGTCTACTTTCCACCACTATCTTCGCAAAATTTTGGAATTTGGGGTCCCTCGCCTGAAAAATATGCGAAAACTACGGGAAAAGCAGCGAAAATCACTACAATTCATCCCAAAAAAATATAACATATACAACAAAAAATTATATTGAAGCACACTTTGTGGTCTAACGAAGGTATTCAGTCATTTGAACCGCCTGAAAAAGGCGTGTGTGGACGTCAGATGGCTACAACGCCCCAACAGCAGTGACGGCCAGGCACCCGTCGAAAATCAAATTGTGAGACATTTTGAGCCACCGTGCACTCATTCGGCTTGATATGATGGCCCAACGACAGCCGTTAGCACAGAGTACTACTGCGGTAATATTCTACCAGACCAGTAAAAAAACTGGATGCCGTAAACCAAATGGCCATGAACGGGTTTGTTTTGGAAACCAAATCTGTTGGAAGCCAAAGGTCCCGCCATGTTCAGACATGGAGCTTCTCCACTTCAGATGTAAAAAACGCGGCAAAAGTGGTGTAGGCAGCAATTTTTGTTTTGGGGGATAATGCCTTATGACCTGGGAACACTTTGATGTTAAGTTTATCTTATATGATCGTATTATCCTCCGGCAACAGGTCAAAGAAAACAGACCTTCACCCAGTTTCGGGAGAACCGTAAAACAACTGAGACCAGCAATGGCTGGCATTTTCAATCATTGGCGGCTGATCTTGTAACAAGCGTATCTATTGCATGTGCTATTTCACAGCCACCCTAGTTGACTATATAGGACGATAAAAAGAAAAAGGCGCAATCATGTTTGCCTTATTTTATACGCTAATTAACAATGTCCGGGTAATTCTGGGACACCCTGTAGGTATTTAGCTTGACGCGTATTTATATACGTACTAAATATAATTTTGCCGGTAGTTATTCCGAACAGTCAGGCGAGTAGAAATCAACACAATATACACCAGCTCAGCCCCTTGGAAGATCCAAATCCAGACCACAACTACAGACCCAGACTCGCAGACAAGCCCCCTCCCCCCGCTGTGTGACGTCATTGCTTCGGGCGATGGTCAGGGCCGCGGCAATCAGCTGGAACGGCTGACGAAAGTGACGGACAACTCCGTGAGAATCGTGTCGGTGACGGGACCTCTGAAATGTGACCGCACGACCGCATATTTCACTGTCAGGCCACGAAATGTCTTATTAGACACATTGATACAGCGAAACGCTCGTATAAATAACATTTTTTGTTCACCCTCACTGCTTTAATGGAAACGTCATCCTTTGCGAAATATATCCGCTCATTGTTCAATTCGATCGCGAGACGAGCAATATATCAATAATAAGTTCAACAATTACTCTTTCAACGAGCAGCACCGCAAGGTCCAACGTAAGTAAAAGGATAATCGTTTTAAAAATGTCACCATTTGTGCTGTTTGGCTGGGACGGGACAATGGGCTGGGACAATTTGGCTGGGACGAGGATCAGAAAGGAAATGTTTCAGAGCTGCATGTTGTATTTAAAGCTCAATATTAGGTACCTACCAGAATACCTGGATCTACTCGTCTACGAACAAGGCTTCATGGCCGATTGCACCGCTGTCTGAACCCCGGTTTAGAGTACTTTCGAGTGTGTATAGAGGTGCTCCAACGGATGTATTTTTAGTCCGACTGTAGAGGCCCTCTATCCCCCTATCAGCCAGGCGTGAGGAGGACCGTTCGATTTAATGCGAGTGTAATGCCATCCGGCTAAGCTAGAAGCCTGTTATGGATGGTCAATGTCCCAAGTGTTAAACCCGCGACTTATCAATACCAATGCAAACATCCGGCTGATCGTATGCACAGGCAAGAATTCATCATAGGAACACAAACTGCTAGATAGCCCGATAACGCCATGTTATGACTGTGCTGAGATGGGGCAGCACCGAGGGTGACCTTTCGCCGTGAGACGGTGAGTAAACGGACGGAGACGTCTTCTTGAACCGTGCTATTACACGCAGACATATATCCGTGCGACGGAGACGTATATCTGTGCTATTTACACGCAGAAACACTCATCACAGGAAATGTTTGAAGAAGGGTTAAATGTATGACGCATACGGTGACGAGGCAGATGCGGATTCACTGTAAATAGGTCTGAGGAAGTACCTATCTTTCATCGGTAAAACAAATTATGGGTTAAAATAAGTTGGATGAAATTATCGATTATGCAAACACAAAGTTATGCTTTACTTATACATAAATAATAAATATATCATAAACTTTCTCGCTTCATTATGAGGTACGTATATTAATTAAACTTATATACCTACCTAATGACGATTTTGCGGCTATTTCGACTGTTCGACAGTACCTATTCACTGCACAGCCATGGCCCAAATTTATTGAACTTCGTTCTTTGATAACATAGACTATAGTTTTGTAGATGCAGACTCCAGTCTAGTCCAAGTTCCGTGCATATCTGTCTTACAAATCCATTTCATTAACCATGCCAATGCCAATGTCCCCTCCCCTCCCTCCCGCGCTCTATGAGTCATCAGAAGGGCTCATCTCAAAGGAAAGGATCATCCGTTCTAATATTCCTCAGATGTGCGCATGGGTCCGTGTGAAGGTCGGACAGACGAGCTCGCCATATAATCACGGCTCCATCGGCGGCCTGCTGGCTCGCCAGACACGCACAGTGCACACTGTACACTGCACAGTGCACACTGTACACTGCACAGTGCACGTCCTCCAGTGCACGAGTCATCTGCAGTGCACGGCCTTCAGGGCATGCGTCCTCCAATGCACGTCCTCCAATACAGCGGGCGAAATAGAATGGCTAGTGGCTACCTCATATGGCTACCGACTCCATCCTTGAATACATAAATCTCATGTAATAATTTCTGGATGCCAACCAAATTGGTATGAATGCTTGCTATCCATATGACATAAAATAATAGCCACAGCCCATAGCAGCTCCTGAGGCAACGAAAGCCCATGACCTTTGGACCATTGTTACAGTTCCTTCTCGGTCACGACCTTGAACGTGACCTGGAGGTATAGATAATCTGCTCGGGGCTTGTGACCACCCCCTGTCGGTGTACTGTAACACGTCGATAGCCGTCGTGCAGCAGCGCTCTCACAGGACTCGGGGACGCAGCGGGGGAGACCCGGCAGAGTACAGAGATGCAGAAGCCTACCAATGCCGCCGCTCTGCCCCCGACTCTGCTGTTATCGACTCGCGGAACGGTCGGCACATGATGCAACCCACAACTGCTGACCGGACTCGCTCAGAAAAAAACAGCAAGGCCCCTGGCCCCTTTCATGGCCCCGCGGACCGCCGAATGCCGAACATCGCAGGGGACGAGCGAGGCATACCGTCAGCTGCAATGAGACTCCTGTTGATTTCTGATGACTCCCAGGTAGTCATGAGTGCACGTGACCCCAACATGACCCGACCTTCGCTCTGAATACCCGATAGTTTGGGGGCCCTCTGGATTTGGTGCCGGGTCCGGATTGGACGCGGGTGGGGTTGACGAGCTGAACTCATAAACACCCGAGTTGCAACAAAAGCCGGTAATTCGATGTCGAATTCATCCCATGAGATGAGCATGGCAAACGAGACTATAAAATCATGAAAACCAAATGACTTTGGTATCGCTATAAGCGACTAAAACAGCTCGGAAATTCGTACGAATGTGTAGATAAAACTATCCGGATTGTGCCGCAAACTTTCCTAAAATTAAACGACACGTTCGGGTCAAAAGTACATACTGAACAGTGAACAATATACCAGTTGGCGTTCGGTTTGAAATGTGTCGCTATGAAGGCAACATTTGGATTCTCGCATATTATATCCGCAGCAATGGACACATAAGTGAGCCTATCATCGTTCCCAGCCATGTACCTATAATTGATCTCCACAATACATAATCTCCCAATGTACCCTATAACTATATGCGCTTATGGTGTCGATGAATTGCACAAAATACATGATCCATGAGGAAGCTCTGGGCGACAATCAGCAAAAGCTGGAAACAGTTCATTAACGTTTAAATATGACATTAAATCCAAGCTCCCCCCCCCCCCGCTGTGCGTTTCACCAGCGCCTCTTTTCGTGCAGTTTTATTGATCGATAAAATCATAGATGTTGTTACTGTTCTCCATCAACTGCCGCTCATCTGCGTGTAAGACCTGCAGCAAACACCGTGCACGGTTCTTCAGCCCCGAGCCAGGCAGTCAAGTATGTCTGTCAAAACCATCAGTAGAGCCCGGGCCGTCGAGTGAAGCCATCATCGGGCTGCTGTGGGCAAGACTGGCTGTGTTTGCAGCTCCCGTGACTGGCGGCTGATGTCACCCCGATATACAGAGCTCGCGGTAGCGTGTTCGCGCTGATGTTTCCATGATGTTCGCGCTCGTGTTTCCGCCTTCCTCTGTGTCCCAAACAAACGAAGGCGTTACACACTTTCTCGTGCATTTGCAGGAAATGAGTAATGACAAACAAGAAATCGATTTGTTTCGTCATGTTTTCCTGATCAATAAGAGTAAGCAAACTGCTTAGTTTTAATGACACAAACGCACGCGAAGAGGACAAATCGTAATTAGTTCTTCTGGGAACGATCCCAAGTCGGCGATAACCACTTTGTCGATCAAATTCACCGATAGCATTTTATTTCCCGATTCGCATTAGCTTGTTCTTTCCCAAATCGTCATCATCCGTCGAAATGCCAGCAAAGTGGAAGCCCGTGCCACGAGGGGCAATGAATTCAAAGCTCGTGTAGTATTCATGGGAATTCCTTCGCCCACAAGCCGGGGGTACCGACACAGCATTGAGCATTGATTGCATGTGCATTTCTGTACCGTCGAGCACGCCCAGCCGCTCGCCTCTGTCGGACTTCAGAACCGGCCGGGCCAGGCCGGGAAGGTCACGGCTCCCTGCCTAATTTGGCCTGGAGATCGCTGCCAAGCCGCGTCGCGCATGAATCAAATTCAGAAGCCACTGAAATTCCACAGAAGTCGTCAAGCTAGGACAGGAGCACTTTAGAACGATCTCTGCCAGACACCTGCAGGTTTCACGGGTTACACCTGGATAAAGACGGCGCTTTGACCCAAAGACGGCGCATATTGGAACGAAAACTGACGGAGCACACTGCGAACAAGCGAAAAAGGTTTAATGCTTGCTGATTTAATCGGGACTTTATGACAGAATCGCAGAAGCCTCTACGTGAGAATTCAAGTTATAGTACCACCACCAACGACCCGACCCGACTCGTGAAAATGAACCACGATAGCGACCTGCAATTGCAGCGGGTAATTACACTATGCAGCAAGAAACCATCACTGTAATTCTAAGGTTGCAGTTTGTTTATGCATTGTAGATACTACATACCTATGCCGATTCATGACCGAGATGCCGCCGTCTGGGCTAGCTGGTTGATAGTGGCGTCATCCCGCGTCCATAGTAAACAAATCGAGCTGGGCGAGAGTTGAGACGCGATTGAGAGATGACCCATGCGGCCAGTGTCTGCGACCATATCTGCTAAAAGCGGCTTTCATCGTTGCCAGCTCCTGACTGCGTCGAGCGCGAGAGCCGTGACAATTCACGGCAGTGGACAAATCATGTGTCCCCAAGAGTAGTAAAGTAATCTTGCCCAACAGGTCATAACTGCCCTTTCCATACGTCATGTATAGGACACAGTGTCCAGTGTCCACTGTCCAGTGGGGGCTTCATAATTCACAGGCCTTGACAATACACCAGCCCACCCATCCTTCACAGTACGAACAGAACGGTACCGTTTTCCGCGACGGTCGCAGTGTCGGCTGACACCACAGAGGCGCTAATCAACTCATAGCGGCGACGCGGCTATGGAAGGTTAGGACCCTGCCAGGGCGCCACCGAACGTGACCGTGGCTAATCGCCCCATCGACAGACGCAGGGCAGCCCTCGGAGGGGTGTCTGGGAGGGCGCGGGCCGCGGGACCGCCGGGCCGTCGACTGGAGTGGCACGAACGGCAGTCGTCGACGGCGACGGGCGGCGAAAGGGTCGTAGAGTGAGCGAGAAGTTTCTAGAGCGTCGAAAGAGTGTAGCGTAACTGTGGGAAGTGTCTCAGTGATCACCACAGTTCGTCCACAAGGCAAAGTCAGAAGTCTCAAGAAAGAAAAAAGTTCACCGACGGTGTGCACGTTACGGCCGCCCGTACCCAGGGCAGCGTCCAGCGGCCAGGTCCGGCCAGCCAGCGCTCGCTCCGCTGCACCACTACATTTCACTGCAGCAACAGAGCGGGGAGATCAACCGCCAGAGGATTGCGGGTCCGGCACACTAACGCCGACCCGGCAGGTGAGGAGTATCGAGCACGTCTCGGGCGGCACCTACCACAGCGGGGAGTGGTTGGCATGGCAATACGGCGGTATCACGGAATCATACCGACGCGCGCCTATTCCGAGGTGTACTCAGCGCAGCCGTTTACGTAATCGTGCAGGGAGACGCGTAACACGGTATGCCTGTCATGCAGGGCCGTGCTATATGGTACCGTCACGCGCACTATGCGTACTTGGTCTGCGCTGACTCCGCGGACAACCTCCTGTCGTGGCAAAGTAGCCCTACTACACGCAGCACTCAACGGCTGCCAGCGCACCGCGCCATCTAGCACCACGGCTTCCGTGCTAGGCTCGGCCCCGGCGGACATTAGGTCCGCCGCCGACGCCTCGGCCCTCTGCAACTCAGGCACATACATCGGTCCGCCGCCGACGCATCGGCTACTCTGCAACACGATACATCAGGTCCGCCGCCGACGTCTCGGCCCCTCCGCAACACGGCAAGAACATGTACCGGGTCCGCCGCCGACGCCTCGGACCCTCTGCAATACGGTAATAACTCATACCAACACGGTAAGAACTCACAACGGGTCCGCCGCCGACGCCTCGGCCACACTGCATCTCATCCTCATACATCGGTCCGCCGCCGACGCCTCGGCCATTCTGCAACACGGAATGCACATACATCGGTCCGCCGCCGACGCTTCGGCCATTCTGCAACACGGAATGCACATACATCGGTCCGCCGCCGACGCCTCGGCCATTCTGCAACACAGAATGCACTTACATCGGTCCGCCGCCGACGCCTCGGCCACTCTGCAACTCAGGCACTTACATCGGTCCGCCGCCGACGCCTCGGCCCTCTGCAACACGGTAATAACTCATACCAACACGGTAAGAACACACAACGGGTCCGCCGCCGACGCCTCGGCCACACTGCATCTCATCCACATACATCGGTCCGCCGCCGACGCCTCGGCCATTCTGCAACCTTGAATGCACATACATCGGTCCGCCGCCGACGCCTCGGCCATTCTGCAACACAGAATGCACATACATCGGTCCGCCGCCGACGCCTCGGCCCTCTGCAACACGGTAATAACTCATACCAGCGCGGTAAGAACACACAACGGGTCCGCCGCCGACGCCTCGGCCACACTGCATCTCATCCACATACATCGGTCCGCCGCCGACGCCTCGGCCACTCTGCAACTCAGGCACATACATCGGTCCGCCGCCGACGCCTCGGCCATTCTGCAACACGGAATGCACATACATCGGTCCGCCGCCGACGCCTCGGCCCTCTGCAACACGGTAATAACTCATACCAACACGGTAAGAACACATAACGGGTCCACCGCCGGAACCTCGGCCACACTGCATGTCATCCACATACATCGGTCCGCCGCCGACGCCTCGGCCATTCTGCAACACGGAATGCACATACATCGGTCCGCCGCCGACGCCTCGGCCCTCTGCAACGCAAGCACATACATCGGTCCGCCGCCGACGCCTCGGCCCTCTGCAACACGGTAATAGCTCATACCAACACGGTAAGAACACATCACGGGTCCACCGCCGGAACCTCGGCCACACTGCATCTCATCCACATACATCGGTCCGCCGCCGACGCCTCGGCCATTCTGCAACACGGAATGCACATACATCGGTCCGCCGCCGACGCCTCGGCCATTCTGCAACACGGAATGCACATACATCGGTCCGCCGCCGACGCCTCGGCCCTCTGCAACACGGTAATAACTCATACTAACACTGCATACTGCATCTCATCCACATACATCGGTCCGCCGCCGACGCCTCGGCCATTCTGCAGCACGGCATGCACATACATCGGTCCGCCGCCGACGCCTCGGCCACTCTGCAACTCAGGCACATACATCGGTCCGCCGCCGACGCCTCGGCCATTCTGCAACACGGAATGGACATACATCGGTCCGCCGCCGACGCCTCGGCCCTCTGCAACACGGTAATAACTCATACTAACAGCTTACTGCATCTCATCCACATACATCGGTCCGCCGCCGACGCCTCGGCCATTCTGCAACACAGAATGCACATACATCGGTCCGCCGCCGACGCCTCGGCCCTCTGCAACACGGTAATAACTCATACCAACACGGTTGGGGGTCCTAATGGGGTCACGTTCAGCGGCGCTGGCCGCGGGGTAAAAAGTGGTCCGCTGCCTTCAGTCGCTGACCGTCAAAAGTCGCACAAACGCCGGGGGACGACGGTGCGAAACTCGGCTGTAAAGGAGAGTCGTACCCAGTGGCGCAGCCAGGGGGGGGGGGGGTCAGAGGGTCAGCTGACCCCCCCGAAATTTCTGTCAGGGGCCCGCTCGAGAGAGAGAGAGAGAGAGAGAGAGAGAGAGAGAGAGAGAGAGAGAGAGAGAGAGAGAGAGAGAGAGAGAGAGAGAGAGAGAGAGAGAGAGAGAGACAGAGAGAGAGAGAGAGAGAGAGAGACAGAGAGAGAGAGAGAGAGAGAGAGAGAGAGAGAGAGAGAGAGAGAGAGAGAGAGAGAGAGAGAGAGAGAGAGAGAGAGAGAGAGAGAGAGAGAGAGAGAGAGAGAGAGAGAGAGAGAGAGAGAGAGAGAGAGAGAGAGAGAGAGACAGAGAGACAGAGATAGAGAGAGAGGGGGAGAGAGAGGAGAGAGGTCCTAATCTAATCGGACGAGACCGCTTCGAGAAATGCCTACTGGAACACCACGGGTGAGGGGTCGGCCTGGGGCCCCAGGTGGACGGGGCCCGGGCCCCGGGTGGATGGGCCCGGGCCCCCGGTGGATGGGCCAGGGCCTCACGTGGATGGGTCCGGGCCCCCAGGTGGATAGGACCCGGGCCCCCCTGTGGATGGGGTCCGTGCCCCCGGTGGATGGGTCCGGGCCCCCGGGAGAACAGATCTGGGCCCCCGGGTGGATGGGGCCCGGGGCCCCCGGGAGAACGGGCCCGGGCCCCCTGGGTGGATGGGCCCGGGCCCCCGGGTGGATGGGGCCCGGGCCCCCGGGAGAACGGGTCCGGGCCCCCCGGGTGGATGGGGCCCGGGAGAACGGGCCCGGGCCCCCGCCGGATGGGTCCAGGCCCCGGAAGAACGTGCCCCGAGCCCCCGGGAAAACGGGTCCGGGCCCCCCGGGTGGATGGGGCCCGTGGCCCCCGGTGAATGGGTGGATGGGGCCTGGCCCCCGGGAGGACGGGCCCGGGCCCTTGGGAGAACAGGCCCGGGCCCCCTGGGTGGACGGGGCCCGGGTCCCCCGGTGGATGGGTCCGGCCCCGGGCCCCGGGTGGACGGGGCCCGGACCCCCGGGTGGATGGCGCCCGGGCCCCCCTGGTGGACGGGCCCCGGAGCCCCGGGTGGACGGGGCCCGGAGCCCAGGTGGACGTGACCCGGGCCCCCGTGTGGATAGGGCTCGGGGCCCCGTGTGAATAGGGCTCGGGGCCCCGTGTGGATAGGGCCCGGGCCCCCGGGTGAATGGGGCCCGCTAGGGTGACCCGCTTGCTCCGCAACGCGAACAAGGGGTATTTTCGATGGTGAGCGTTTGGTTGGTCGTGTCCGTGGGTTATGTATTCATTTCGGTCGATTGCTTTTTGACAGCTAAGCATTTTGGTTTGGGAAAAAATATCCATCGCATCGAGGTGCTCGTGTCTGATAACCATGCGTTCTACTATAGAACATACCAAGTGTATTATAACATAGGCTGACGTAGGTTATTGAAAAAATGAAAGCCATTGATGAATTACTATGTAGAGGTTGGAAACATATATACTTGTAAGAATATTGTTGCTCGTCATGCAAAAGCGATGATTGGATATTGGACAAAATTGAATGTTATTTCCAACTATGCCATTTTCAATAGTCAAACGTACCAGGTTGTGCAGCAATACCCGTGTAATTAAGTAAGTCATGAACAAATACCATTTTCTCCAGCAATTTGTTCCACCTTGTTTTTGATCAATTAGCTTTTCAGAATTTTTCCATGAGAGGCGGTACATTTCTCTTGCCAACAGGTGGTGTTTGAACCCGGCACCCGTTCCGTCTGACAGTCACCCGAAAATAGCATTAAGTCCAAAATACGTCCGAAACGTCAATTTTTCAAGCATAAGTGCCCTCATGGGCGCACGTGGCGCGTGCCATCCCTGCACCGCTCACCATTCGATAGCCCGTTCGATTCTCATACACGATACTGTGTTTCCCATGCCGATCGGACCCACGGTTACCGAGATACTGCACGGAGACCGGACCCGTGTCGGGCAAATTTAGCCATTTTCGCTCAATTTTGCAAGCCGATTTATACATGTAAAGTCTATGACGCGAATTCGCACTTTTTGAGCACGCACCATGTGCTCACCGCCAGTCCGATCCAGCTGAGACCCCTCACAGGCACGTTGCCCATCCTTGTTCTATAAGTTGCGCAAATTTCAGCGCACTAGGTGCAACGGTCTGGCCCAGGGCTGCGGAGTCGATGGATTTTAGGGTGACTCCGACTCCGATTCCAAATCCGGCTTCAAAAATCGTCTCCGACTCCGACTCCAACTCCGACTCCGACTCCGGATGGTTCTAATAAAATCCATATCCTGATATTGAAGTTCATTCAGGTCGGGTCAGGTCAACCAGTAGGGGTCCTGCCGGGTATTCTTAGTACCTACGTGTCAACCGCCTCTGACAGCTTCGTAACATGTTACGAAGGCACCAAAACTACTTCTTAAATGTTCAAATGGTTGCTAAAATCGAACTCAGCTCCAAAAAACTAGCCTAGAAACATGCATAACTTGAAAAAGTGTACCGAGGTCATCATAGGTCAATGACCTGACCTGACCTGACATCACCCTTATGCATGGGAGCAACATCAAATCACATGTTTGAACGCTTGAAACCACGAAAGGACTGCAAACGTGCGGCTAATGAGAGCCGGCATACGCCGAACCGCGATTCTGGCCAAACATGGTCTCGGAAAGTAGGTCAAAGGTCATTTGGGTCAGGGTCATGAAATTTCTAGGGTAGGTGTCAAATTGATCAACGCGAGGGTACTGAAAGTTACGTCGCGATCAGCCGCTTTTTACACGAGTTATTCGTGAAAAAAACCTTAGGGGGTTGCATCAACCCCTCCCCCTCCCCCGTGCCGGCGAGGGTTAAAACTTTTTAAGAGCAAATTCACGTAATGAAGAAGAATAAAGGCACAATCTACTACAGCAGCTAATAGATGATTTAGGACAGGCACATGGGACTACTTAAATCTTGTCCGACAGAAGCAGGCAACAGTTCCGATTGCCTATATGCTATGCATGTTGCGGAAGGGGCACATTTCGGCCTCGAAAGATACGAATTCATACGTCATAGTAGCATATTTCTGTCATGGTCAATTTGCGCAAAAATGGAACACCGGGTGATTACCGAGCTATGGTTCTATCCAAATGTTCTGATTCAAACTCGCTCAGGGTTGTCGTGCAGTTAAAGGGGCCCGCTCAGCAGAATGCGTATGAAATATGGAGATTCTGAAAAATGGGTGGGGGGCCCGCACACTAGGGGGCCCGCTTTGAAGGCGATGACCCCCCCGAAACGAGATCCTGGCTGCGCCACTGGTCGTACCCATGGTGCATTGTTTGGGACTACGGCCGGTGTGGACTTCAATGACTGCTAAGTTAATTAAATGAAAAAATGGCCAGTCTTCCAGCGATGTGTTTTGTATAGCTTGGGGATACAAATAACAAAGTAACAATATGCACGATACAGGAGAAAAAGGGAAGACGAGGATTGACAACGTTAAACACATATTACCTTAGCCGACGGGGTATAAATCGGTAACTCCAGCTAAAATATCCAGGTATGAAATCAGTCTCTTCGGACGCCAATACCCTACCGCGGAATCAGGGACCAACTACAGGGTGGGGCAGCATAATCGGGAATAAATATCAAACGGGATTATTTGGTCATGAATTTAAAAATACAGCTCCAAGCACTATTTTAGCAACATCCCATCAATTGGTCACCTTTTACCTATCTCTCATCCTATGTGACCGCCCTCGGCGTCGATGACCTTCTCAAGGCGGGTCCAAAAGCACGCGCATGCACGTGCAACCTCCTGCTTGTCCATGATCGCCCATCAGCATCGTACCTTGCACTGAAGACCGTCTTTACTGATGATAAGTTGTTCATTAACCTTCTACCAAAAAACGCTCCATGTAAAGAATTTGGTCGGATTTAAATCGGCGGAGTTGAAGGACCAGAAGTTTTTGGTTCATCTCAGGTGGAGGTGCCCTACACAATAACATGTCGTCCTCACTGCAGTACCAGCACGGACAGAGTCCTCGTAAGACGTGATCTGGACCGTCAGTGATCCTCTGTTCCGACGGCTCCACATGAGTCTGCCACAGTGCGGATGTATTTACCAGAGGTGCTCATTTTATCTGGGCTCGATGAAGTAGGGTGCACCACGTGCACCTCCCTTGAAGACCACCCATAGGTCCATCACCCCAACAGGATGTTTACTTTGCATGACCGCTGGAATATTCTCGATACAATCCCCTATATGGCTTGCCATTCTTTTTTGTCGTATTCCAGTCGGTGGTGAGATTTTTGGTCGCTGAAGTTTTGAACATTGTTTCTTTTTAATATGCTCCAGAGCGTCTTCCTTATATTCAAGTGAGTCATCTGTATGTCCTCTGCTAAGAGTTATTTTACGACGATTACGTTAACCTTTTGTCCTAAGTATTCCCACACAATCCTTATTGTCCGTGATAACACGTTGACCTGTCCATCAACCTTTACGTGGAATTGCAGGGGTTTCAACAAAATGTTCTTGTTTTACTCGTTTAACATTAGTGTCTATGGGCGCGCGCAAAGCACTTGGAGCACCGTCGAACTATTTTGCTGCTCTTTTCCAGGAGGTTGCATGCTCATGGATGTAGTCATGTTAGATGATGCACAACTTTTGGGCGTTTCATTGCCATGCTATAATTTATCAAAATAATGTCATGCCTACTCATGATTAGAGCCCAAAAAGCATTCCCGATTATGCTGCCCCACCCTGTATGTGGAGACCAGCTGATCAATACATCTCTAATGCATAAAGATATTAATAATATAATATGCATGCAGTACATTTATATGACCCTTGACCCCCAGTGAACCTTGACCCCCGGGCCACGTTTCGCTCCGCTAGGCCTCTATGCCGACAGCGGCAGTGCGGCGACTGGTCCGGCGTCGTCTCGGCGGCCGACGCTATCTCGTCTGTCCAGCGGATATCCTGACTGTCGCCACCCCGCCCCCCTCTCTCGTCCCCCCCAGGCAGCGCTCGTGGCTCTGACTCACTCCCCTCCCCGTGCCATGACACCGTGAGGACTCACGGCTCACGAGGTCAGCTCAGTCAGTCGCGGGAGCTCCAGACAATACGCTCCATTGGGGGCTGTATCGAATGGCCAAAAGACGGACACTCTTGCGCCCACAGAGGTGATTCGAGTCGTCGACATGCGGTATGCAGCTTAGTTCTCTCGCAACTCGCGAGGATGCAATCCTTATCATTGTCTCATCCCTGAAGCTCGCGTGTATACCTACTGCGACACTGGATGCAGTCAGGACAATAAAATTGTCAGCAATGGGTAGTTGGGGTGCACGCTAACTGGCCGTTTATTGGAATGACACTGCCATTCCTATGTTGGAAGGTCAGCACTCTGCCTCTGATCAGCCCCATGACCTCGGCACTGGGCGCTAGGCAGTGCACGATATATAAACCGGCGCTTGATAGTTAATCGTTCTTCAGACCCGATCTCTGGCGCTATACACTCAGCACTCAAGACCTCAGCACTCGTCCCTCGTACTTATGTAGACACTCGTATCTCGCCCTTCAGCTCCTGCCGCGGCGCCGCGCCGGCCCGTGTCCACTGCAGCGTGACGCGGCATCCATTGACCCATCCTCCGCGCCCTGGGTCGCCTGCAGGCTGCCGCGGATGAGGCCATCTCGCTCCCCGCCGTCCCTCAGTCATTACTCGGACCGGCGTGTCCTTCAGCCCGCCCGGCCCGCCGGCCCTTAGAGTACACATAGCGACGAATACGTGACCCGAATTCGGCCGGCCCGTAACGCCGTGGAGAACGGGCGTCGTTCCGACGTTTGGTGGTGGCCGGGGGGTACGTTTAACGCCGACTGAGAAGCCCTTACACGCACGTTGAAGGATGTTTAGTGAGTGGCTGAAGCGATAAGCTGGCTCGGTTGAGACGGGATCATTCATCAAAGCATCGGAAAGCTTGTAAGCAAAAGCCATAATCCGCCGCATCCCCTCAATCATTCATGGCCATAGAGACTGCATCTTTGATTACCGCATCATCAAAGACGCATTAAAGATGGCAAGTCAAGTGCATATTCACAGCCGATCCAGGGTTCTTTTCCTGAATCTTCATTTAGGTACCCTTAAAAAGTGAGAGCAATATCATGACAGACAGCGGTATCGTCTGTTCCCCGTTTCCCATTTTCTTTCCAACAGAAATACGTTTATCTACTCTGTGACGTGCATTGGACGAACCCGGACACAAAAAAATAAAACTCCTCTCAGCACGTAGGCACCAACATAAATATGCGTGTGCGTGTGAACCGACATGCCTGAACCGCACCATGTCAGCTTGCCGCAGAAGCCACAGTGAAACGTGCATAGGTCGCCTTGCCGCTGAGAGGCCGGGCCCCACCAGCAGGTGGGGCAGGGGCACCCGTAATACGTATGTGCGACGCCACGTGTTGGAATGTGCCCGGTGGGCCTCGGCGCTGGCTCGCCGTGACGCCATCGGTGATCAGTGGGCAGTGGTCAGCGGCGCTGAGGCGTCACTGGGGCGTGCTGGCCGGTGGTCATGCGTGACAGAACAGTGATCAGCAATGAAAAGACCACTGGTCAGGGACGGAAAGACCAATAGTCAGGAACGGAAAGAGAAAGATCAGTGATAACTGATGGAATAAAACATTGGTAAGGGACGAAAACACCAGTAGTACGGGACGAAAAGACCAATAGTCAGGATCGGCCACATATAAGTCCGTCCTGTAAGGCTGGGAAGTGGAGGAACCCCACAAGGTGAGTAAACAAGGTGAGTAATATTGCAACATGGGGAACCAGCATCCAACGATATGATTCAACCCGCTCGCCGGGCCATGGCGGGGCGCTCGTCCAATGATCAGTGCAGGATGTTAGAGCCTAGAGGCCTGAATGGTGTCCATCACCACCGCGCTGAAGGTCAACTGAACCGCCGCCCCGCCCCGGTGACCGATAGCTCAATTCGTGTCACACTAACACCCTGGGAGCGGGGTTCCCCGGTGTCACATGACACTTCCAGGCACCCGGCGGCCACCCCGACGAAAGATCACGTGACTGACCGCCACCCCCTCCCCCCTCCCGACTGGGTCACACGGCGCCCCGGACCGCCTCATGCCTATGACCGTGACCATCTCAGTCGCATGACAGATATTGTCTGTCATCTGGCCATGGATGGTCGGCTGGCTTCACTTCCGGATTCTCGCTTGCGAACTTTCAACCAGAAAATGACCTTCTTAGAAAAGGAATGCGTCAATCGTGCCCCGAGGCAGATGGATCCCAGCTTCCGGGATCTGGAGAGGGATCCCGGGCGAAGTCTTCACCCCGGAGGCGAGACATGTGAAGGGAACAACGTGGATGCCTTATAGTACCCTCGGGCAATGTTAGCCAAAGCGCCAGCGGTCGTGTGCAGCAACAATCGACCTGCCCGGCCACATTGGGACGGTTAGATTATGAGAGTCGTGTGAATTTCGTAAATGCGACGGGGAATTCGGCCTGGGCCTTTTTTTCTGTGGGATCGAAAAAAAAAACGGAACGTTTTAGAGAAAGTTCGGAAGGACGTCGTTTATAGGTCGGCTGAACGATAAAACCCGATTTAATAAACTCGTGTTATAAGAGACTGAGCAAAAATGAAGATGGAATAGCCGAGTATCGCGCTATCATGTGCACAACAGTTGAATATGTAAGAATTGTATGTACTCATTTTCCTTTCCTTTCAAAACGTATTGTCGAATGTCGAACACCACCATCGAATAGAAATATACCGAGACAATAGCGTGGATATTGGATCAAAATTTGGAACAATAGCCAATACGATTGAAAACTTTCCGGGAATGAAAGCGTCATAAATATGCCCTTCTTTAGGTACCGGCAAAAATACGCATATGCCTTGAAGTACGCGAGTGCGCCGACAAATAAAATTGTTAGCACACACTCAATGTATGAGATGATCAAGTCAGCGGTAGCCGGTAGCACTAACTCGTAAACATGCACATCAGCCTCTAGCGCCGATTATGCAACATGCATGCCTTGTCGAGCCTGTTACGTGTTCATCCGACGAAGTATAAGCTGCACGAATTTAATTTTAATTCAGTGGCGGCGCTGAAGACTTGACAGGGCAAGCACTAAGCAGGCAAAGTGACTTCGAATACACGGCACAAATTATGGGTTCCTGTGCACCGTAAACAAAACACGGCCAAAAAGAGGGCTCACGTAGTTTTCGAGAGATTCTAATCGAGAGTAGGTACTCACCTCCGACGAAATTTCGCACGGCTATCTCCATGCTCGCTCCTTTGTGCTCTCCCGTTGGCACGCGACCGCCCGCCGACCCTGCACCACCACAACTCGGGTCCCTCTGTCGGTACACCACCTCCCGCACCGCTGACACCGGCGCCACTGACTCCCGGCGCCCGGGCGGCCGGCTCGGCGGGGGGGCGGAGGCCCGCCGCCAGCTACCCCACACAGCGCTGCCCCCGCCCCCGCCGCGGCCGGCTACCGTCCCCCGACCGCTCAGCGGGCGACGCGAGCGCCACGCGGTGGCAGAAAGGCAAACTGGTGGTTCACCCATCGCCTGTCTTTCCAGCATCACTCCAGACTCGGATTCAGTATCAACAGTCCTTTTACAAATGATTCACTAGTGCTACATTGCTTTCTATGAATCCGATTGCACTTTTGTTCCCATGGCCCCGCCCCTTCGCTGCATAAAGGACGAAGTGGAAAGCCAGGGTAATTTACCCCTTGAATCGTGATTCACTTTTAACCACAGCTCGCATTATCCTTTTTTTTTTTGCTCGGTCGGCCTAGTGCCATTCCCGAGCAGGGGGCAGTTACTCCGGCAATTTTCGCCGGACAGCAAGTGTTACGTTAAGCATTGTTCGATCGGGTGTAGGTATTGTTTGTGCACTGTGCAGTTTTATTACAGTTTTCCTATGGGCTTTGGAAAATTCGTTGAGGTGTAATGTAGGAGTTACTTCGAACATAGAATCCGCTGGGCCTGGATAACCGATTTCCGGGACGTCCCGCATTGCCAGCGGCTTTCCAATAACGGTCCTCAGCTCACCACTCCCTTAGGAACAAACACCATGGATAACCGAGTAACGTGTATTGTAGTTCGATGATGCGACTGTCTTCACTGGCAATCTGAACGCTGCGGTCGCCGGGGCGCGCGCGGCCCGCGGCTCTCGCCCCTCCGGCGCCTGCCCTGACGTCAATACCCGCCTACTGCAATCACTCGTGGCCGTGGCCCCATCCGGGTACAATGTCATGAAATCGCCCCCCCCCCCCCCCCCCCAGCAATCTAATCCGTCATCACGAAACTCCACAAACGATCCTCCACTCGACACCAGCTCCTGGCAGCATCGGTATGCCTCGGCACCGCACAAACAAACAATCAGCGCCAGCCGGAGTCCTAGCCGCTCCGAGCCAAGTCCCGATACATGGATCAAGTAGTCGCCACATCACATCTAGAACACTACAGGTATCGCAGGGAGCGACGAATACCAGATACAAATAGTAACAAACGACTCGTCTGGCAGGATCGTCCACGACTCGTCTCTCACTCTCACTCGCTCCACCGCTTTTCATACACACACAGTGCGTAAACGATACACACGCGCTCTCCGCCGTGCGCGGCGCTCTTCATCAGACCGACACAGGCACACTCAGACTGACACACGCAGACACAGAGTCCGGGCGGAGGTCACAGTGGTGTACGGGCACCGCTACCGAGTCGACCGGCCGCCGGCGGCCGGCCGACCCGCCCTGCTGCCCAGCTGCCTGAGAACGCTGGCGCGCCGCGCGCCGCGCCGCCACTATACCAGGCCGGCGTCCTTGGCCATACTGTAGAAGGCCGAGCTCTTGTCTGCCAGCAGCTGCGACGGCGGCGCCATCTCCTTGATGCGGCCCGCGTCCAGCACCATCACCCTGGCGGCCGGGGAGAGTCGGTCAGTTCCGGGGTGAGGGACAACATAGCGCACAATTGAGCCATCAGTCTAATGACCGAGGAACTCGGCGAGTCCGTACCCCGGGTGAGTGACGATTCGCTGCTTAACCAACACGCCGAGCTACACCTACATCATGCGACGATTCATCACAACTTTTCTACCCACGGATCCCAATTACTTCACAGCCCGAGACCAAGCTTGACGCTAGTCAATGGTGCATATCCCGTACCCTCCCTATGCCTTACTGAAACTTTTAGATAAACGCGGCCCCTTCCCGTCCCTAACCGAAGCTCCCCGATGATGTAACCCCTCCTCCGTCCGTACCTGGTGCTGTCCATGATGGTGTTGAGCCGATGCGCGATGGTGAGCACCGTGCAGTCGGCGAACTCGGATCGGATGGTGGCCTGGATCAGGTCGTCCGTCTCCAGGTCCACCGCTGCAGTGGCCTCGTCCAGCACCAGAATCTTGGTCTTACGGAGCAGCGCGCGGCCCAGGCAGATCAGCTGACGCTGGCCAACACTGCAGGGCACAAGTTAGGTCAGGTCAGGTTAGCAGCGCGGCCCAGGCAGATCAGCTGACGCTGACCCACACTGTGGGGGACAGGGGTCAGGTCAGGTCAGAGCGTGGTACAGGCAGATCAGCTGACGCTGACCCACACTGTGACACAGCTCAGGTCAGAACAGTAGAGACTCGACAGCTCAGCTGCCGGCCCACCGGATACATGATGGTAAAGAAGGTCAGATGGTAAAGAAGCGACGCACCTCGAAAGCCACTGGGCCACAGTATTTAGGCCACAATATTGGATAATATCTCTTACAAAAAGATCCCGTACCTGACCCGAGGTCGATATCCCATCGCAGCCTTCGGCCTTAGATCCCCCTATACCTTCCCGTCCATGACGTGTGGTTAGGATCCCGTCCAAGCTTCTGACCTGAGGTCAGGGCCCCAGCCACTGACCTGAGGTTGCCGCCGCCCTCGCTGATCTCATGCTGCAGCCCGGCGGCCAGTCCCTTGACGAACGTCTTCAGATGGGAGTGCTCCAGGGCGGCCCAGACCTGGTCGTCCGAGTACTGGTCGAAAGGATCCAGGTTCTGACGCAGGGTACCCGAGAACAGCACGGGGTCCTGCCGGGGAGGAGAGGAGGACCAGTGTCACATTTGAGACGGGTGTGGATGAACGGTATCGCTTGAACTGATGTGTCATGAGCAAGTGTTTCAAAGTTAAATTTTGTTTTGAGAGTTAGAGAGGAACATTCTACCCAAAGGAACAAGGATGACGATGAAATGTTTCCGCTCAAATCAGTCATATGCCTAAATAATAAAGATGGAAAATCATCTTTTAAAAATACGCATACGAGAGGACAAAAGATGATAAGTGCAATAGAACTCTCAGCCACGCTAACGCCACACGCCGTGCGCCACAGCCGCTGACGCTCCGAGACACGCACCTGCGGGATGATGGTGATCTTGGACCGCAGGTCGTGCAGGCCGATGTCGCTGATGCGGATCCCGTCCAGCGTGATATCTCCGGCGGCCGCCTCGATGATGCGGAACAGCGCCAGCGTCAGTGACGACTTTCCGGCGCCGGTGCGGCCGACGATGCCGATTTTCTCGCCGCCGGCGATGTCGGCGTCGATGCCCTTGAGGACGAGCTCGAGTCCGGGCCGGTAGCGCGTCTGGTAGTTGTTGAACTGCACGCGGCCCGACTGTGGCCACTCGGGCGGCGGACGGGGCCGGCTCTCGTCCACCCAGACGGCCTCCTGGGGCGTCTCAGAGTACTCCTTGATGCGCTCGACGGCCACGATGTTGGTCTCGACGTCGGACGTCATGCGCACCAGCCAGTTGAGCGTCTGCGTCACCTGCATGGCGTAGGAGACGGACATGCCGACCAGGCCGACGTCGATTGAGTCGCGCGCCAGCACGGCGAACAGAGAGGCGAAGAAGGTGATGCAGGTGCCGATCATGTCCAGCCGGAACGACAGCCACCTGATGGAACGAGGGAGAGCGGGGGTCAGGTACAATCGGAGCATTGAGAAACATCTACAACGGTTACGTTAACTTGGAGGAGGGAGGTAGATCAGGGGTCACAGTGTTGCATTCGACGGCACAGTGGGAGAGAACAAATGTTTGTCAGAAGTCAGACAGAGACATGGAGGAAAATCATTCGCGAGCTTCAATTTCCAGTTCCGCGAGGGAGATGAAATGTCAACTGGTTGAGTCAGTGAGGTCAGGGAAGACGAGGCAGCCTGGACGGTGGACCAATTGGAACAGACAGCAATTGCAATGATTGAGATTTATGGGGTCCTAACGTCGATATCATTGGAGACGGTATTCGTGTGACGACATTGAACTGAGAGACGACGCAGTAGGTAATCAGAGGCGGACCACTGTAATGCGCTCCAAGAACAAGGTGAAATCCCAAGCCCCTTGCAGGTAGTTATGCCAGACGAACCTACATCAATCATCCGCCTTCCCCTAACCGGAGGCCGCATTGGAAATGTTGCCCGAATCTGCTGGCTGAAACTGACGGCCTTCCCGTGCTCTATGAATCTAAGATTATGTATAGTCCTGTGACCATTGGCGGTCTATTGGCGATCCGGTTAGCAGTGATTTTTCTGTCCAGGGTACGTGGTGAGTCGGAGCTCTAACAGCTGCTCACAGGGACAAGTTTTTCTTTAGCTCCATATGTCTGAGGTCTGGTGACCAATGGTGGTAATTTTATCCGCGGTTCTCACCTATTAGCGATCATGGACGGATAGTAGCAGGCCTGGTTGTCGTCCACCTTGGCCTCCGACTGCAGCATAAAGTCCTGCACCTTGCCGTAGGCGCGGATTGTCATGGAGCCTGGCGGGACACACAAGGGCAGGTCAGAAACGGCATCAGATTAAGAATTCGGGTGAGATAGCACAGAACAGAGCTTTGACAACGCTAATTGTATAAGCTAAGAAACTGCAGTTAACTGCAAAGGAAATTATAGCGCGCCAAAGCACCGGTAGGCAACGGCATTGTTCACCCACAGCTGATGCGACTGAGTGCAAAGAAAATGTTCCGTGTGCCATGAAATGCAACACCGCTACAACAGCAGTCAAGCCGGTTAGGCATCCCGCATCAGCTTGCGTTTCTCGTCCCGCTTAGCATACGTGCTACACCTAGCCGCCAGAACTGCACTGCCACTAACCTGTGATGGTCTCGGAAAAGTGTGAGTAGATGGGTGACCGAGAGACTGACTCGAGTCGCTTCAGCTGCCGCGAGGTGGACACGTACACCAGCTGCAAGGGACAGAGAAAGCGTCAGTCTCAGCGTTAATAGTCGACATATCAGGAGACAACGACCACTCTGCGAGCAGCTACACTGGCAAAATGTGAGAGAGAAACAGGCTTCGGTGCCTTGGACAAAGTTATACGCTCTAGGAAATGTACAATTTCACGTACAGTTGACACCGTAGTTGTGACATCCATGAAAGCTACGCAAGATCTATCTCTTCCCGACATAGGCTCAATTCGTTCCTGCGTTGCGTAAACAGCCATTCCAGCCTTCTTCCAGCCAGCGATAGCGTTACCCCCCGACAGACGGCGGTTACCCTGCTCCAATGGTCTACCCTGTTTTACCCTGCTCTGACTGACCTGCATGAAGTAGTAGACTCCGAGCAGAGGAATCACCACGGCCAGGAAGATGGGCGTGGCGTAAATGATGGCAAAGAACGTACCCAGCACCTGGAGAAAGGGGGAGGGACGGGGAGAAGAGTAGTTAGCCAGACTGCACTGCACTGATCTGCCACATCGTAATACAATCGGCACTGAGTAAACACAATCTTATTGGCAGTAGCAGAACTTATATCATGAAACCCAAAGTGATCAAAACCTAGAGAACTAAAAAAAAAAACACAGCACAAATTGTTTGAGAAATGATGCAGCCAAGTCATGTATCTCGTTCAATGGAAACACATTTTACGTAAGGCTGCTAACGACTGCTACAATAAGCAAGCAACGCGCCCAGAGACGGACAAAAGCCCATGATATAGATGGTAAACAAACTGGGCCACCCCAATTTATGACGGACCAAACAAGAACCCAACATATCGCATCTCCCCAGTACGCCCCACCACGTTCGTAGCTATTTGATCTGCGAAAATAAAGCCTCCTTTCCGTCAAGCCGTTTGACAGGACGAGCCACCAGTCACCGTCGGAGAGCCTGCATTGCCACCTACACACAGACGGCAGAGAAACCGGCGGACGGACTGATGAAAGCACCAAGCAAGAAACGCTGAAATACGAGAGGCAGATATTGACGGACTGACAGAACTCAAAAACATGCAGACGGCACTCTCGGACGGACGAAATGACACACATATCCCAGGCGCCACCAAACCAATGTCTATTCCAACACGACGAAACGAGACGCTCCAACTTTCACGACGACGGCCCCAACACCGAGTCATCAGGACATCCCACTGCTCTCCGATGCCCAGAAAATGAGCGACGTCTCCGACCAGACTCAACAACCCACGTCACTCCCGAACTTTCAGCGAACACAAACTCCAGCTCCGGTCCACCGACCGCCACGGTCAACGTCCACCTACAGAGAAGAGACAGTTAATCCAGGAGCGGATGTTGAACGGCAGCGTGTTGTCCATCATGTCCACGTCCTTGCTGAACCGGTTGACGATACGTCCCAGCGGCGTGGTGTCAAAGAACGACAGCGGGTTGTGGAAGAGCCGCGACAGGATGTGGCTATGCAGAAGCTGAGACGCGCGCATCATGCCGTAGGCCATCACAATAGACGGGAAGAGCACGAACAGAGCTGCCGGGGGAGGTCACAGGGTCAGGCGGGGGTCACACACGGGTCACTGGGAGGTACAGGGGTCACCCTGGGGGAGGAGGGGCAGGCTTCCATGGTTCACTGAGGGAGGGGCATAGTCACTGGTCAGTCAATAGCTGTCACATTAGCATCGCGCTATAGCAGCCCGCAGCTAACGTCACTTACGACAACGAAGGTCATGATGAAGCCACGTATCACCATCGGCATCGTGTTGTCCAGCACGTCCACGTCCTTGCTGAAGCGGTTGATGGTGCGTCCGAGCGGCGTGGTGTCGAAGAACGACATGGGCAGCCGGATGACGTTGTGCATGAGATCCGAGTGCATGATCTGGGCGCCGATCAGCAGGCACGTGTAGAGCGAGAACGCGGCCATCACGGAGAACACGGCTGAAACGCAGACAGAAGCCGGACGGCCGCGTCGAGCAGCGCCCGAGCGCAGACAAACACGGGACGGAGCGGCCCCGACAGGACAACCCGGACGACACACACAGAAAAGTGGCGTCATACCACTGGCAGTTCAGAGGACGGGGGTATATCGGGTGGACGGACAATAAGTGATGACGGGGAAGGGGGCGAGACGGGAAAGGGCGGAGACAGGGGCAGGACAGCGAAGAGCGACAACTGGGACAGATATGGGACATTTACGGAGGGGTGGTGCATGAAATTTACAACCCAGCTGGCATGGAGGACAAGGCACACGGGCTGGGAGACTGACAGACTAGACAACACGGCAGACGACCATTGACCAGGGCGTAATGGTAACGCAGTACGAACCAAAGCAGTTTGGAATCGACAGCCGGAGACAGATCAGGACAACGACAACGTGAGACAAAGCACGAAGCAGACACCAGACTTTTTCATCATTCTTACCTTCTATCGCTTCCACTAAGCACACATCCATAAAAACTCATACCGCGACTATCATCAATAAACATTATTCACACGTCTTCTTAAGGTTGACCAAGGTTAACAGCCAACGAACGGCAAAGACCAGCACTGGTCCCCGCTACCGGCAGCCACTACCTAGCACGATCGTCTTGTATCGTGCGTCCACGCGTCCACCCCTCCGCCGCCACTCACCCTGTCCGAATCCTAGTGCTCCGTACACTCCCAGGTAGACGTTACGCGTGTGTGTGTCGTTGAAGTGTTCCACATCCTCAGTCCAGTTGGAGAGCCAGATGTTGGAGCCGACGCTGCACGCCTGTGGGGAGGAATGAGGTCAGATCTAGATAAGGAGAACAGAGCGACTACTGATGACGGTGTGAACTCACAGAGGCAGCCAAATTAGAATTTCCCTTCTGGCGTGTCGCCGGCGGTGAAACAAAACTGGCTACATTAATGTGTGAAGCAATAAACATTCATGATTACCATCAAACAATGTCAATTATAGGCAAACAAATGACGGATTACAAAAAAGGAGACTAGGGAAGACAGTGGGAGGGTTACAACACTAATAGGCCTTCCCCCTACATGTTTCCACTCGTACCTGCGCAGCGACGTACAACATGAAGGTGAGCATGGTGAGGAAAACGCCGACCGACTTCATGTAGTACCCGTAGACTGCCAGCTGAACCTGTGGACACAGAGCGGGCAAACAGCCGCGTTAGACGCTGTATCTATACCACATACACACACACACACACAAAAAAAAACGTCGGAGAGCTAATTGAATAACACACACCAGTAACATACGACCAAATCAACTGACCAAAACGGGGCAGAATGTGAAATAACGAATGGAAAATAATAATGGGATATAAGTGCCATGAGTTAGGTACTTCCACCTGCTTAAATGTCTAACAGTCATGTCCTTATATCAAAACATTCACCACAACGACCTACCACATTCGTCTCCATTCTCAGTCGAAAACCATCCACGTCGATACACCGGTGCCCGTAAAGATTCACCCACCTTTCCGGTCTCGGATTTTTCCACCTCGATCAGCTTGGCGCCGGCCTTCTGTTCAGTAGCGGGGGCGACCGGCTGCGGCTGCAGGGTCTGCTGAACGGCCTCGTCCTTAGTCTGACTGCTCTTACGGCGACGTAAGCTGCCGTTTCGCTCTCCGCTGATCACAGACGCCGACCTGGAGGGACGGGGTCGGCGGGGAGGGGTTAGCGGGTGATGGGACAGAGGCGGTGATATCAGAGGAGTATAGCATGGAGCAGAGTCAGTAGCTAGGTAGGTTATAGGATCAGAGAAGGGGAATTGTGACGAAATACTGTGGGTAACGTAACTGAGTGGCGGGCCGGGAACTTTCACTAGACTAGAGCTAAAGCCATCAGTAAATTAGGTAATAGGTATGCATATTGAACATCAAGTCGGCAGCCGCGGTCACAATCGTCAGACTAACCACGAGCAGTCTACTTCTTCCAGCGCAGGCACGTCACGGCTCATATCGAGACCTGGCGTCCTTTGTAGATCCAACACCTCAGCAGTGTCGCGTCTCTGCACTACATGACAGCACCGACGGCAAGACAGCTACACCGGTGGCATTCCTTGCCTGGCTGGTTCACGGACAGGGCGAGGGAACGCCTGCAGCCAGCGCTGCTGCGCAAGTATTAGGTGCCCGTGCAAGACGCCATGCAAAGCGCAAGGCAGAACGCAACTAGCAGCATAGAATGGTGCATGCTGATCATGTGCCTTTCGATGCGATCATGACGTGTGATGCGTATGCGCGTGATAGGGTGAGGCTCCTATTTTTGTGGCTGTCGGTATATTAGCCGATAGTTAAATCGGCTCAGAGTATGTGGCCGTGCAGAGACTCCATGCAGCACGCAGAGGAAGGGACCGAGTGAACATTACCAACCTGCTGCTCTTCACTTGTATCGTGTGGACCGACGTGATCGAGTGCCGAGAGCCGAGCAGTTCGGTCACCTCGTCACTGTAACCGGTCAGGTGGGAGGGTTAGGGGATGGGCCGCGCACGTTATGAAGCCTGCCGCGGGAACCGGTACTGTCTTGGATACAATAGCAGGCGCGTACCAGCCAATACGGCACACCCAAGAGAGAAAGCCCATCACTCGTCGAAGCCCGCATCCAAAAGACGAATACCCCGAAAGCAGAAGCAAGAGTTAGACAAGCACCAATTTAGACATCACACAATATCAGCAGGATCTTCATGGCAGTAAGCTGCACATTCACTCACTCAAAACACATGCTTTTAGTTCGCACCTTCGCCAGTTATTTCAAACCCAGTTATACAGGACAGGATAGCCTGACACCAACACCTGGCATCGCCCTGTAGGATCACCCTAACACAACAAACCATCACCGTTACACTCGCACCTCCACCTCCAACAGACACCGTGTGTGAACCCCTCCACCCACACTTCCGTCGAGTAAAGCCCAGTTCACACCAGCCCAGTGGTGTCCGCTCACCTCTTCAGTTCCGGTATACTGCCGTCCTCGCTGGGACACTCGGACTCGCGTTTGACGCGGGACATCTGTCGCTGCAGCTCCTGGCGGCCCATAGTCTCCTCCAGCTGGTGCTTGATCTCATCCAGTTCTGTCGAAACAACAAGGCGAGGTGAAGAGAGACATAAGGGGAAGAACAGAGGCTTCAAAGGCCACCTTTAGGTATGATGATACACGTTCAGTTATGGTGGATTGATAGTAAGGTTGCGGCCGAGAGAATCGAACGAATGCATTGAGAACCACCCCAAATGCCACGGCGCAGGCCTGACAATGCACAGAACCGATGATTTCCTGGCGTCAATCCCTTTTGACACGGAATCACCCTCTGGAATTGAGCGATACATGTGTACGACTCAAATAGCAAATAGAGTTCGCAGTCGGAATAGGCGAGATGGAAAACTCAGCGAGTCAGCTGCGTATGTGAGCTGCGTAGCCCAGTTGTAAAAGGAATTGATGAGGTGAAATCGGAGGCGGTACAAATAGACTCGCTGTGATGTGTACCAACTGCAATCTTGTTAACATCCTTTTATCCGGTAACTCCATACCTAGATCATCAAATGAACTAATCTCACTTTCCTGTCCAATGTCACTGGAAAGGTGTAGTTGATCTCCTTAGAAACTTTTCACAAAACATGCTGATGAGCAGAGTATTCTTAGCAAGCCCCCAAATGCCCAGTCTTAGATGGGAGTTGAACTACAACTAAATACGTCTGATAAAATATGCAGCAGGTTCTTGCCTTGAGAACCGTCATCCTTAAATACTGAGCTTCACCAACTGAAGCTTAAAAACCGTCACCAACCAAACATAATAACCCCAAACGAGGCGCATCGGTACCACGTAGTAGCCTTCGATCATTTCCAAAGAAACAAAAATACGACTTCCTAACCAAAACTACGCCCGAACCGGACTATAACTACGTCCCGAAAAAGGGTGATCTCCGCTGCTTCTCGGCGTTTGTGGGATCGTCGAGAGTTTTGTACTTATGCGCTCGGCAGTCAGAGGTAGAGCGACGGAGCGGTGGGGAGCCCCCGCTCCTCTGTCCGACGGAATTGCGCGCGCAGGTCCGCCGTTCGACCCTGCACAGTGCGGCAGTGAGAAATAGAAGACGGGAGGTTCGGCGGCGGAGTTGAGTCGTCCCGTGTGTCCCCGCCGATAGATACCACAGACGCCAGTTGTGAATTACGGAGGATCAGCCGATAATCATGGCTAGGGGTGATGCGAAGCTTAACCAGCACAAAGTGTTAAAATTGATGGCTATAATTTAGAGTTTGGACATTAAACTTCGATCCCCACGCATAGGCCTAGTTTCGACTTTCGTCTCGCCTTCCCCTGCATTCCCTAACATCACTGAAGTTACATCCGTCGCAGAAGCCCCAGTCACTGAACATGCCGCATCTCTCTCACCCTCTACGTCCTCGTCTTCGCCGGCCTCTGTCAGGTACTGGAGCAGGAACTCGGAGAAGGCGCCCTTGTTGTCCATCAGCTGCTTGTAGGGCCCCGTCTCCGAGACGCGGCCCTCCTTCAGCACCGTGATTGTGTCCGTGTACGGCAGGTAGGTGATGCCGTGCGTCACCAGAATGCGAGTCTGTGAGAAGGGAGAGACCGCTTAGAACAGGTCACAAAAGGTCCCACATCAAAGGTCGCGGGTCAACAAAAGAAGGACAATGTTAAACAAGAATCAGTGGATAAAACGGAGAGAAACGAGAATCTTTCTTATTCGTTTTGCTTGCGATTCTCCCGGCTATGATGCTCAGCAGACGAGCAGATGGAGCTGCTAGAAATTACAAAGACACATGACTCCCTGCTGGACCAGGAGTCATCACTCCTCATCACCACAGCAGACTGACCTTTTTGCTGAGCATACCCTCGGGCCCGATGACGTTCTCGAATATGTGTTTTCCGACGTGTGAGTCGACGGCCGACAGCGGATCGTCCAAGAAGTAGATGTCACTGTTACTGTAGACGGCGCGAGCCAGCGCCACGCGCTGCTTCTGGCCACCAGACAGGTTGATACCCTGTGGAGGCAGAGGGCGGGTCAGAGGTCAGAGGTCAACGGTCAGGGAGATAACAATATGGTCAGAGTATGAGAGTAACGTTCTATGAAGGCTAGCTCACACAGGTGGAAATGGTCATCTGTACCATGAGTCTGCCTATTGGAAGTAATCTTAAGTCTGCCATCCATCCACTCAACGGCATATGGAGAGATTTAACTTTTAGCCTTAAGCTTCGGTATTTATTTCCACGTGCACACTGCAAGACAATCCGAACATGTTGCGAAGCTTGCAATCTTGTCAATATTGCGGCTACATAATTCCCTGCAGTCATGAGCATTGAGCAAGGCCGTGCGACTACTCTACTTTCCCCAAAATTCGTACCTTCTCGCCGATTTCTGTCTTGTCTCCGCCGGGCAGCATCTCAAAGTCGCTCCGCAGCGCGCAGGCGTCCACACAGCGGTTATACAGGTCCTCGTCCAGCGTGCGGCCGAACAGGATGTTATCCTTGAGCGTGGCGTTCTGGATCCAGGCCTCCTGCGCCACGTACGCCACATTGCCCTGTGGTGCACATAGACGGGGATGGGTCAGTGCGCTATATTTGTCCCAGTCAGTTGAAACAGAAAACACACCCAATGGTATAGGCGGTTTTACCATTCACAACATGAGAAACATTAATCATGGTAATGAATGGTAATGGAGAATCAATATTGAATGAAATGGATCACATAGTTCGTTGGCTGCAAACATAAGGTTCACGGCACTTATTCACAACGATAAACACGTGGGCCTCCAATTTCAATTCATTCAGCTGTCGGTGAATATTTCCGTCATACTATATCCACCTATATACTATAATTCCTTCTGTGCTAAATTATATCCTTAGGATATGGCTTATAACCCATGTCCCTCAGCCCTTCCCCGTCCCGCCACCGACCGCCGTACCTTGGTGTTGACGCGTCCGCCGACCTTCTCCATCTCTCCGAGCAGCGCGCTGAGCAGAGACGACTTGCCGGAGCCGACGGTGCCCACGACGGCCACCAGGCTGCCCTCCTTGACGCGCATGTTGATGTCCTGCAGGTAGGGCGTCGACTCGGGGTCCCACGTGAACGTGCCGTTCTCCACCACCACCGGATCACCTGTGAAGGGAGCGTCAGAGGCGTCAGAGGTTAGACAGGCGATACAGGGTCGGATAGGGCTCGACAGTCTGCCCCCGGGACGATTTAATTCCTATCAATTATTGTATTACTGTGTTATGCATAATAGATTCACCGTAGCCGTCAGGTTAACAAAAACCTCTAACGTTTAGCATGAGAGACACTCTTCTTTCCAACCAGCATCGGGTAGCATCTGCCCGCAAAAGCTTTTAACGTAAAAAGTAAGACTACTTCCACAGATTCTTGGCTCCGAAGGACTCTAATGGACACTCCCAAGGCACTCCGACGGCACTCACTCTCGGTGGTGTCGTGAGACACGGCCTGGTCGTCCAGGTCGTCACTGTTCAGGTACTTGTTCATACGCGTTAGCGACACGTTGGCCTGGCAACGGTGGAATAAACAAGTTAGCAGGGTGAGTCATGAGCAAAGATGGACGCCGACGAACTCAACTGAATGGCCATCTATTAACTTCAAAACATTGTAGGCCTAAAAGGCATTAGTCAGGCTTCCTCAGAAAATACAAGGCATCGAAATAACTCTTAGGGGCTTAGGAAAATAAACCAAATAAATCAACAAATAAGCAATTGACACAAATTTACGAATATGGAAGTACGTTGATAAGCTTGCCAAAGCAAACATCAAGTAGTAAAAAAAAAAAAAAAAAAACAAGGGGACGAATGATTCGATTCAAAATCCTTCTTACGAAATCAAAGAAGGCAAAGGAAAGAAGAAAAACAACAGGACTAATACCTATGCACGGGAAATAATACATAAGTAAGCAACGTAAAGCATTTACAGAAGCAAAACATGAGCTACCAGCATGCAGACCAACAAATACATAACCAGCTTAGTGTAATAACTCACCAGCCGAGCATGCGAAGGAATGTGTTAATTGCATCGGGGCAGTGCGAAAAATGCGCCGAGAAAACAAAATTGTTTACAGACAAACGCTGAAAAATGTGTTGAGGCCTTAAGGCTAACTAAGGGCGAAAAAGAAAAGAAAAACAATGTCGCAACGAAATGTAGTGTCGTTTTATTCTTAAAAAAAAAAAAACAGAAAGAAAGTTGCTTGCAGTTAAAAAGATTCTATTTTTTAGCATGTTAGTAGGTTTGTAGACCTCAATCCTCCCTTAAAAAATACTGCAGGGTCATTTACCCAGCATTCCCTCGGTAAGTCAGGCTCATAGCCGGCCTATCCCCGCTGTGTGATGTCACCAATGATCAATGACGTCATCAGTCTGACGTGACGTCACCTGTACGGCGCTGATGGTGATCATGGGCAGCATGGAGAGGGGGAAGCGCAGCGCGTTGAACAGCGCCAGCGCCACGAACGCGCGCCGACTGTCGAGTACGTTATCGGAGTCGACCAGTACGTAGGTGGCGAACGACGCCAGGCAGACCTGCCGGGGCGGGCAGACGGCACGACGTACAGCGGACGGCCGGACGACAGGAGGACGCCCGGACGATACCGGCGGGACGGCCCGACGAGGGGGAGGGACGAGACACACACACACATACACACAGACGGACAAATGAGGACGGACGACGGCAACACACGATACCAGAACACCCCAACAGCCGCTCATCTGAGACAGTGCCTTGCGGCATATCAGCTCTCAACGTAGATCTCTGGGGACGGCTTCTCATCCCGTCAGTCAAGTCAAGCCCAGGCCCAGACATAACAGACATTCCCACAAAACGCATCAATGATGGCCGGCGCTGGTTTCGCCCAAAGCACAGCTCAACCCAGACTTGGCGACCTAGGCCAGCGGAACTCGACTTCCAGGACAAAAGACGACCCGAAGGCAACTCCCAAAACCGGAAAAAGGACCACGCAGCCTCCAGGACTGACCAGCGCCCCAGAGACTCAGCGACTCGTCGTCTACCTGTACTGTGAAGACGATCAGCATGGGGAGGAAGCTGAGAGGCATGCGCAGCAGGTTGAACAGCGAGAGCGACACGAACGCCTTGTCGGGCGTCAGGTAGTGGGGGTCGACGTCGTCGCCCGTCAGCACGTACACGGCGAACGTGATCAGCGTCACCTGCAGACACGTGGCAAACGTGGTTAGTGATAGCTGCAGACACATGGCAAACGTGGTTAGTGATAACTGAAGACTCGTGGCGCACGTGGTCAGTGAAACCTGCAGACAAGACAGTCAGAATCCCCTGCGGACCAGAACACGGTCAATGGGCTTCAGAAGTCATGATGAGCCGGCCCGCTTCGAAGGAATACTGGTCAGAGGCCGGGACCGATGATATTGACGGCTCCATGGGTCTTGTAAGCTTGGTGTGGAGTCCAATACCGGCATATGGAGCGGTTGTCAGGTGCTAGTATCGACGTGCCATGGGTATTGATTGTCTTAAGGCTCGGCCGGCCGTAACAGCCAGCACTAAATGCTAGAATAGTCCGCCCCTGCCGTGGAGCTACCGGCTAAATGAACTGTAAAACGCATCGCTTTTCAGACGAGACGGACACGCTCGTCACCAGTATAGAAGCCGCGCCAACCGAACAAACTGGCTAAAAGAGCAGGCAGTTGGTCAGTCGCCGATGGAAACAAACTCGGATAGACAAATCGATAAATCGACCATTTCGACCCTAAACGCCAGAATTGTTGTGACTTTGGTCGACTGTTTGTGAAAACTTCTGATGTATATTTACTGACGAGTGACGACACAGTGCACCTCATCGTTCGCTGGATAGTGGCAGTCAAATGCAGCCTGAAACGATCGATCTGTGGGGCGTTGTGGGGCGACCGAAATAACAGACCTTGCCCGAACGATATAGAGGTAATAACGATACACCTCTTTGAATGTTTTTATTTCTTTTGAAACGTTTAACGACCAGTGAAGCCGGCTATAATACCACAAGCATTATAAAGTAGCTTGCAGTGACACTAGTCACGTTCATTACTTCCCTCGCCACCCCACCCCAC
>NW_024883522.1:0-78271 GCF_019059575.1 Amphibalanus amphitrite | reverse complement strand
TATCTCGAATTTCGGCTTTGCCCCAACTCCGGCATTGCCCCAACTTCCCTACTCCTGGGAATTAGAACTAGTCACTAACGTTTTCAGTTATGACTACTATGCCTTCTCTTACACCTTTATACTAACAGCATGATAATGTGTCTCGTTTTTGCTTCCTTGATTTGTTTCATTTCCTAGCTGGGAGTGCCGCGACAATTGTCTTCATTATTTTTCCTGGTGGTGTTAACGTAAGGTTTCTGTGTGTCGTTGGGATAGAGGGAGGGGGCACTCCTGGTCACCTGATAATGGGTGGCGGTGTAGAAAAAAAAAGTTGGCAATCGCTGATCAAATATCTTCCTTCCTAGAACTTCAGCTATTTGTCATACTTGCACTGCCCGCGCCCAGCGGAGACTGACCCAGATGTGGCTCAGCGCGTGCTCCTATCATCCCTCCCCTCCCCTCCCCTCCCCTGCCCTCCCTCTCCGGACGTGTAAAGACCCGACCACCGCAGCAAGCCCAGCGCGTGCGATGGACACGTGCGGCCTTTGACCTCTGCTGTACCGACACAGTGACTGGGGATGAGTCACACTTGTGTTTGGATGCTGGATAGCGGGCAGTGTTTGGTGTTTTCTGTAAAAAGTTAGGTCCTCCGTCACTGCTGAATTGTTTTGGTCGGCTTGCGTATTCCGAACGTCTGGTACTCGGACGTAACGTGTGACGTTCGTGACGTTGATACGGACATTACACTGAACTGACGTGGATGTGAATAGAATCAATCCCTCCAGACTTGGACTGCCTGGACTCGTACGCTTGACCCAACCTGAAGTGAAAAATGACGCCCAGTTTGAATGACTGATGATCGTCCTGACCCCGTGCTGGAGAGAGAGGAATGAAACGATACACCAAACTGAAGTGACAAATGTCGTTGACCCGTTGGAATAATTGATGACACTCTACCGGAGAATGAAGCGATACCTACAAATGGCACATCATCGTAACGCAGCGGTGACAAGATGTACTCTGACCCCGAACGTATGTATGGTGTCAACAGCTAGCACCGCCGCTCTTCCATGCATAACATATCTTGCAGAGGAACAGGTGATCTGACGTTTCAGAGCTTACCGCGCCGCTTGCATTTATCGTTGCTGATTCTCTCGAAATCGCGCCTCAGGACACCGCATTGGTGATGTTCTGGTGACGTTCACGGGACCATTGGTGATTGATTGGTGACGCCACGGCACTATAAGTGATTGATCGGTGAAGCCACGGCACCGATAGTGATTGATCGGTGACGTCCAACATCACTGGTGATTGATAAGTGACGTCATGGCGCCAGTAGTGATTATTGGTGACGTTACGCACCAGTCAGCAGTCACGGGCCCGGCAGTTCGTGAACGACCAGCCTTGAGCACGTTTGTTTTTCATGATGCAACCCCGGCCGGTCGTTCGGGCCGACTGTAACGGTGCCCTGGGTCGGGCCCGCTCGTCGCCGTACCCCCCCCCCCCCATCCCCCGTGCAAACAACATTGACGACAAGCGGCGTCACTCACGAAAGCTTTGTGTAAGCTCGCTGTGCCGCCCCGAGCGGTAAAAGTCATCAGTAAAAGAGGTGGCTTTATTATAAGTGGCATGTTCTATGCAGGATAAACGGCGCCACAAGGCGACATTTTGTGGAACAGTGTCGCAAGCAACAGCTGTCAGCCGTCGTGAATGGCCGAATTCCGTGCTGACATGCAAATCGCTCAGCTTTGTGATTGTCTCTTAGTTTTGCAAATGGTCATTTTCTTTTTATTTCGACATTCCGTGGGAATAGGGTAAGTGACTCTGAAGCACTATGAAGCGAGACACATTTTGACAGCGGCAAAGAAATGTTCAGCCGCAGCTCGAGCATTGTTTCCTCAGTGCAGCCGATTCTCATTTTCGACACAAAATTCGCGAGAGCTATGTTCTTTGATTCCGTTATCCCAATGTTTTAAGCACATCTTTCATTCTAATTACGATCGTGATGAATTACCTATTTCGGGATACATTGGGTGGAGGCGTTTAACGAGGCCATAAATCTCAACTTTCGCTTTCGCCTTCCAGAGAGGAAGTTCCCGGTAAAGGCATAAGGTCGCATGTTCCTGCGATAATGACGGAATGATGATGCTTGACTTGGCACTGATGACTTTCGGGTCACGCCCGTGCGACTGCTGCGCTCCACGTTGCATGTGTTCGTAATTTATTACATTGAATTATCCAGAGACCGGCTCCCAAGTCACCATGGTATCTTTTGTCTGAATTACAAAGCCATTGTTATATTCAATAACTGTACGTACCTGTTTTCTTGTTAAAAATAAACGGTTCTTGTTAAAGCTGTATTCTAAATATATGGAAACTAACGGGATGGCATCATTTTTTTTTTTGCTCAATTTATCATATAGCGATATTTCTGCGGACTCGCCGATAAGATACCTACGTTATATTTAGCGCATGAGATGGGGAAATGCTTCTGACGTCCTAATCTCATTCCTATTCAGGAGCCATTTTCTCAATAGTTGTTGATAAGCATGTCTTTTGTGAGGTCACTATGTATACTCGCAGAAAATTAGTCATTGCCTGGTCGGCTGCGGTTACCCACTTCGCAAGTACACACACGAGGGTACTGACGTCGTTTTAATCTTGTCGTTCCAATAATGGACTGCGTCCACTTCATGTCGTATCAGAACGGTGACGATAGCAAATCACGCCAGCCGGATTTGTTTGTTCGTAGTAAGTCAACCTACTCTAACGCAGTGTCGGTAGTGACGTCAGGCGGCCATCCTGTCTTCGTATGGTCCTTTGTTCTAACGGTCAATGCATGGGTCTGTCCATTTTGTTGATACTGAATCATTGCTGTGAATGCTGCTTGATATCGTGGCCCTGCATAAGGAAGTGTGTGACTAATAACTGTTTGAGGTAGGCAGTGGCCCACATCTCTGCAGGAGCTACGTCATAAGTCACCAGACAATTGCACGGGCCACCAAAGTTACAAACCAAACTCAAAATCAACTGTCACAGCTTAGACGTCGAGACGGTGCACACTGCACAGTGCGCATTATCAGCCGCGGGTGTAAACATCTCCCTTCTCTCGCCCTCAGTCCCGCTCGTGACAGGGGTCACGTCTCGCCTAGGTTCACCTTGGATCGGTTAACACTCCCGCATCGCGTAGGGCCGTCACGTCCCCGAGGCGCCGGCTGGATCAGTTTTTCTCTCGCTGGTCTCACCCAGTTTCCAAGTGATCGATCGCGACGGGGCACGGTCAGCCATTCGCCCGCTATCAGGTGTCTTCTAGGCGCGACTTCTGTGTCAAAGAGCCGCGCCGGCTGTCAGCGTGACCCTGCAGGGCGGGTCGACTGATGGCGCGATGCATGCCCCTTCACTGCGCTTGGGCTCAAGGTAAGCACGTGACCTGGCCACCGTTTTTTTGCGGCGCGTGCCGCGTTTTTACGGTGGTGTCCGGCGCCGCCTGGGCCAGTCAGGTGCGTGCCGGGAGGAGGACGGTGGCTCTGTGCTCCGGCAGTCGGCGATAGTGGACACTCCGGTGTGAGAAGGGGTCTTCTGAGTCTGGGGACAGTGGGGGTGACGCTGGGGTGATAAGGTGGTGATAGACCGGAGACGATGGTGCTTATGGGCGACTGTCTGGCGTGATTGGTTTCGCTGGTGCCGGAACAAATGCGCTGTGACGCTGCCTGATGAAGGCGCTGCTTTGCGCCTCCGCCTCTCTTCGGGTATCGCTGAAGTTTCTGTGAGACCAGGCTGTCCACACAACATGGCCACGACGTAACTGAGGATGCAGGTGCCAAGGAACGCGATGGCCGACGGCTGTGTCGAGGTGCGGCCCGACCGACCCAAACGTCGGCGCTTCTCCGATACTCTGGTCTTGCAGGTTAGTAACTGTCACCATCTGAGGTCAACATAATCCTGCTGGACACACTGCGTCACCATCTGCGCTGCACATCAGCATGATCCTGTATGGGTGCAGTCTGACGTCAGATCAGACTCCGGATGACACCGCAGTCTGGTAAGGCCGTGCCACCTAGCAGACGTTCGAAGTAAGGTTTGCCCACGGTGACTATAAATACGGTGATCTCATCTGGATTTGGTCACGTGATCATTTTCGAGCGCAGCGCACGTGCAGTTGTGGCGAGGGCACTTCCAGAAATTCTGGATCCATGCGATTTTGGAGCCAATGTAAAGTCTAGGGAAATGGTTCATTTTTATTTGTTTTTCTTATCACACCTAAACTTTCAAGTTTTTCTCAAAGATACCCCTGATTCATGTGTAGAATTGATTGGTCTTTCATATGGTATCAATTTTAGATTTTTATCGGATAATTTCAAAAACTACTTACCATTTAAACTACAAAAAGAGGTGATTGCGGCTAAGCATTGCGACAGCCATGTCATGTCATTGGGAAATTACGATTTCTTGTGCATCTTCATTTTAACTGTTCTCGAAGCCAGTACCTACTGGATGATTCATGCGTAGAATTTGTTGAACTTTTGTCTTTTGTCACTGTTAATGCCTTATGAAATAATTCATCAAATCATTTCGCCCCGGCCGACATGAACGCCGCTGTGAGCCGGTTTTGGCGTCGGGGAGAGAGAGAGAGAAGAGAGAAGAGAGAGAGAGAGAGAAGAGAGAGAGAGAGAGAGAGGGGGGACGGGACGGGACGGGGACGGGGACGGGACGGGGACGGGGACGGACGGACGGGGACGGGGACGGGACGGGACGGGGACGGGGACGGAGAGGAGAGAGAGAGAGAGAGAGGAGAGAGAGAGAGAGAGAGAGAGAGAGAGAGAGAGAGAGAGAGAAGAGAGAGAGAGAGAGAGAGAGAGAGAGAGAGAGAGAGAGAGAGAGAGAGAGAGAGAGAGAGAGAGAGAGAGAGAGAGAGAGAGAAGAGAGAGAGAGGAGAGAGAGAGAGAGAGAGAGAGAAGACCAGGGGCCATCGGTGAGGCGGCGTACCCGCGCGGGAGCTCCACGCCAGGTACTGGGAGCGGGCTCGCCTTTTCCTCGTAGTGACCCATCAAGGCTGGGCGGCGGCGGTACTAGTTTCGCAAGGGACAGACATGGAGCGACTCGGGACTCGTCTCAGTCCGGCCGCTACCCAGCCGCCCGCCGCGCCTGGCCGGGCTGCTGCTTCGCCGGCCGGGTGGCGCAGGCGGCCCTCCCGGCTCCCGCCCGTCTGGGATGCGCTCCCCAACCGCAGGGCGTCGGCGGCGCCCAAGAGGCACAAGAATAACGGCGGTGCTACGGGCGGCTTGTGGGGTGACGGTGCCGCGCTCCTTCCCCGGCTCCTCGCCGTCCGTCCCCTCTCCCCGATGCCGTTTTCTTCCAGGGGAGGCGCCCCGGCCGCCGTGCCGGGGCGTAGCGCAGTCTGTGCTTTAAGTACAGCAAGATATTCACCCAGGCTAGATTAAGGTCACAACAACCTAGGATTAAGGGTGGCTACAGACTTTAGACTTAATGCAGACTTAACATGAAGGTATTATATATGCAACTAAATGACACACATGGTATTTGTTCTAACCTTCCCAACAGAAAGTGAACATGTCAGGACAGCACCCCTCGATGACCATTATACTCAAGGGGTGTAGGCACTGATTCCCCAGGGGTGAAGTGATAGGAGCACAAACATTTTTTTTTTTATAAATTTAGTCCGAATGGCTGAATGGGTGGATTTGAGGAACCAGAGCCCGCACTAAGCATAGCTTGTTGTGCTGACCCTGACCCCACCACCCGATCGCGCAATTCCAGTTGTATGGCAGAATTTTGTCCGAACGTTTAACGTGCCCTCACGACTGGACACGGTCCCCTCCGCTCACTCACGTTACCTGGCTTCTGTGCGGCCCCTGCCACAGACACGCACGCCATTACACGTAGGAGCTAAATGTGGCCGCCCGCACCGGGGCTTGAACCGGGCTCTCACTTCCGGCTAAGCGTCGAACTCCGGCGCTTTTATCCACTCGGCCACGGAGAGGACATGAGTCACTAGATGGCTCTGTGTCTTTCCTCCTGCAGGAAAAAATATATGTGTGATGCCCAATGTGAGGTAACTGCATATTATAAAGCTGGAAATATTGTACAAAGTTATGACAACACAAGCAAACTATGCATGTTACTGCTCTTGTTATTGCTATATTGATATGAGACCTCACAAGACACAAAAATATGCATGGTAAAAAAGGGAGCAACAATACATTTCAAATGTAGCTTGTCATTAAAATGATCATGAATTTCACTACATTAAAAGTGAATGAAATTAAGTGATAATCAAAGACTGGAAAAGAAGATCAGCATAACTACATAATATGTCTTGTTTCCAAAGCTAAAGTATGATCCTCAATGTTGCAAAAGTTGGTTGACTTTAACAATAACTTTGAATAAAAAAACAACATATGGTAAACAGTCACACTTCAAGGAAATCGCAAGATCTATCCAACCTTTGACATGCCCTGTTTGGAATGCTGTTAACATGCTATGATCTTCACAGAATAGGTAAAATCAACTCAAAATATTACATTCTTTTATTACAAATCATATCTTCCCATGAACTTCATTATTGTGACTGCAGAGCTCATTCAGTCAATCAGAGACTGTGCAGAGACTTCATCATTCAAACAATCAGAGAATCAATGTGCAGAGACTAACACTTTAAAATCTAGTGACATTTCACAAACATCTTTTATGCTACAAGCTTATGCTTACCAAACACTTTTTCATGACTCAAATATGGTGGTGTTAATTTTAAGTGAAAACATTCATCCAGCACTAAGCAGATTATTTCTAAGCTCCACAAAGTCCCAATTTCTGTTATATTTCGCTTGGAGTCACTTCATAGTTTGAACTCAAAGTGCCTTTTGGATTTACCTCAGTTATGTAGGTAAATCCACAAGGATTGATGGGCTTTACCTCAGTTATGTAGCTGCTCCCTCAATTTAAGTTTCTCGTTAAATTTCATTGGGGCGTTGCAAGATGGGCTGTAGCCAAATTCACTTCCCTGTTTGGCTGATGCTCATAATACCTGAACATTTTTAATTCCAATTTTTGTAGCTGTTAACAATTGATGAAGGCCCAAGTACCTAGACAACAATGACGTTACAGAGGAAACCCCTGGCTGTGTTTCACGGGCGTGCTGGCGCTGCCAGCGCAATCTGTGAGCTAGCGTCAACCTCTGGTAGTGTTGGAGGTATAGGCTTGTTGATGTCTCTATGGAAATCAAAAGTGGCTGGCAAGTGTCGCGAAACACCACCCTTATTTTTGCACAATAATGGTGTGATAACTTGAACTGTTGCTGCAAGAAAATATAAGGTGAAGTGAAGACGTGAAGTAAAATCAGGTCAGACATTAATATATACCCAAAAATAGCAGTGTATGGAGTACCTATATTCACATTACCAATAATATGATGCACAACAGGCCATAGAAAAACAGGTGAATATGGAATTGTAACCCAATTTCAATATCAACATGGCACTTGGCATTAACAGTAAAACACAAAGTTTTTGATGTTAAATCAACAGAGAAAACTCCTGAACATAAACAAAATGATCAGAATGTATAATAAGGATAAAAGTATAAATAAAAATCGACGAATCAGCCTATCATCGCCCTTACACCGTACACGTTCACCACTCCCCCACCCCAAGGCCCCATTCCACGCACAGATTGTTTACCCCTAGGCTTACCCCGTGTTCGCAGTCTCCCGGACGACGAAGATTCTAAACGCCGTCCGACCAATCACGTTCAAGATCAGCGGGGCTTGGCCGCGGTTCTCGAACGTCATTGGCCAGATAACGCAGAATCTTAGTCGTCAGCGAAACTTTGAACACGGGGTTATATTTTTCGCTATGGTAACAAAAGCGCCAGAATTGACTACCAGAATTGGATCCGAAGGTCAAATGGGTCACGTGACTGTCAAGTTCAGATGGACAACACCTGGGTTTGCCAAGGCGCTGAAGCGTGTCTGATGTGGCTCTCTCATGGAAGGTGGTCGGGCTCGGGCGCGGCCGGGGGGTGAGGTAACATCATTTACCGGGTGGCTGCCTCCGGCTACTGACCCGCAGGCTGGGTTACACAACGCAGCGTGCCTTTGTTGAAAGTGCCGAACGCAACGCAACGCAGATCGTCGGCATGTTGTGAACGTGTTAGAGTGTAATGGTTTGGACACCCGGTTATTTCATGGAACGTTAGATTTTGTTGCAACTTTGCTATCATTAGCTGCTCGGTTGTCTGACTGATGTGCTATTTGTGTTGCGTAATGCAGCATCAGGCATTTCTATCGCATCAAATATTGATAGATACTTGTCATCTGACTATCAGATGTTTGACAGCGAGCTGGCGTTACGTCTATCTGAGCTGGCATGTGGTAAAATCGGAGTGACTGATTGATTGCGTTCATGTCATTCCCTCACTGTGTGATATCTATTTAAAGGGCCCATGTATCACAGTTTTTCTCGGAGTGGAGCAGAGTGTGCACAGCCTTTTGTGAACACATATCAGCCCTACTCCGACAGTAATACCAGCCACCTTGATCGACAAGTCGACATTCCTGCACTGACCCTGTATCAGCAGGAAACGCGGCCAACCTCTCTGCACGGGCTGCTCTCGGGTTTCTCCTGTTCGGTTCGCACCGTACCCCGTCCGGCGGTTGGTCCGGTCAGACCGGCGCGGGGGGTGTGAGTAACCGTAGCTGGCCGTGCCGGCACGTCAGAGGGGCGTAGCCGGTCGCCGTGCAGAGTGATCTGCACACACTGCAGTGCAGTGTTTACCGGGTAGGTGGACAGACCGCTTCTGGGTCCGGTGTGGGTGCCGGGCGGTGCAGTGGAGGAGTGTCTTCGTTCTCCGGCGGCTGTCTAGTGATTCTGGTGATCGGTGGCTCTCCTAGTGATTCGGAGTCGACCCAGTGGCGGTGTTCCCCCACCATATCACTCCTGGCTTGCCACGCAAGGGTTGACAGCGCACTCCGCCGTCAGCGGCGGTCTCTGTGACACCGGCTATCTCACTCGGCATCTTCCTCTCCGTATCGACGCGGTCCGGCTCCGGCGGCTGCTGATACTTACCTCAGATAACGGCGCCGGTGGGCGGCGGCGACGACGGCGACTCAGTCTGTAACTTGTGACGGTCGGTGACGGTTGGTGACACTGGTGACGCCTTGTGGCGCTTGGTGACTGGTGACGCGTCGTGATGCTGCGCCGTCGCGTGACGCTGCGTCACAGCTACCGACGGTCGGCGGCGGCGGAGGCGCGGAGGCGTCTGAACGCTCGAGCCAAAACTAGGAGAAGGGATTTTCATGAGAGACAGGTAAGTTATGTGAAATAGAGTTGTCTTCTCAAACCCAACATACTGGCAATCTACATACCTATATGCACAACCTTGTGTCGAGTCCTGGCGCTGCAAGATACGCCGCCTCACGACTGCAGCCTGAATCGCGGACGGGTGTACACATCTGAGTCATGTGTGCCCAACTCAGCACATGGTATCGAGCTCTTGGTTCCGCTTTCGATTTGGCTCTCGGCATGCGGCCGAGTCATGGAGCCACTCACGGAGCCCGCCGGCACGCTGAGTCGACTCGTAGAGCTCGTGACTCGTCACGCGCACGTGCCGAGTCACGTCACGCTGACCAGGACTGTCACGTTGGTTGCCAAGTCGACCCGTGTTGTGTCTCGCGCGATAGAAGGGGTCGGTTGCCACAGGAGCCTCGTTGCGCGTGACTTGATACGGGTTGTGTCTGCCGGAAAGACATGTCGGTTGTGACGTTAGCCTAAGAGGTGCGACATACCTAGTACCTACTGAGTCAGGTTTGAAGGGTGATGTCATAGTTAATAGTTATGTCTGTTAGGAGGTGGCACGCAAGATTACTTTACTACTCGTGGCACGTAACCGATTGGAGCAGTAACGAGACCGAGGAACACGAGACGGTGTTTTAAGAGTGAACAAAATGGTTGCATGGGTGAGGAAACGGACCACTGAAACCGTAGACAAGCAAACTCCACTCAGTAGACGATAACTTTGATGGTGGTCTTCAGATGTCCACTGTCCCCGCCCAATACCTGTGGAATAAGTTCGCTGTTCGCCGTCCGCGCTATCCGCCGTCTTCCCGTGCGTGTGGCGTGGTCTGGCGTGACCCTAGCCGCGACCGCGCTGACCCCGCCGAGTAAACACTGGCCGTGCATGTCGTTAACGCGCCCTTACTGCGGCCGAGCACGCCTTTCCCACGCACGTCCGGCGCGCCCCGTCCGTCTGTACGTCCGCCTGTCCGTGGATGCTGGCGGCGCTGGTGCTGGTCAAGCTGCAGTCCCATTACCACCACTTGTAAAAAATTATGTGGGTGCCGGGTGTAAATGTGCGAACAAGATACCGGTATGCTGGCTTTCATATGCTGTTCCTTGCCTGCATTCTAAATTTATGCAGAGCTGTGTGTATTATAGTAGTCTGTGCATATTCATGGAATGGTGAGGCGCAGAAGCTAAATTCCGAGTAGGCTGCTTGATAAGGAAGTGCATTTGACATGCAGTCGCCGACGAGCTGATGAGTACCGACTACTGCAACAGCGCCTGAGAGACCCGGTTCTGTCGGTATATGCGGCCGGGCCATGAAACCCAACCAGGTAATGACCGCGGCTGAAATGCGATCCTGTCCGTCTCTGCACACGTCTCGCCGGTCGGGCCGGTGCAATCCCGTCGTCGCCGCCGGGCGGGCCGGCCGGCGTTTCCCTTTCGTTTGGAAAGTGGTGAGCCGCGCCGCGCGAGGTGCACTCTTGCGCGACCATCGGCTCTGTCCATCTCGAGACGGCAGGTCTGCCGACCGGCGCAGCGTCTGACGTCTCAGCGGTGATCGATGGTTTGTTCGGTGGTCAGACACCGCCGACTCTCATCGCTCATACGAGAACGGTCTTTCTTCGTGGCTGCGTGGTGTGCTTTCTTCGTGACTGCCCGACGCAGTGTGGCGATGTGGTTGACTTTCTCTGTTTCGTTATCTTCTTTGCCTCCTGTCAGCGGTTCGTCATGACGAAATGGAAGAGCAGAGAGACTGCCATGTGTAAAATTCCGGAAGATTCACAGGGTGACTGGTAGCCTCTCATTCTCGGTCTTACGTATGTGACACGTTCTACCGGATTCTGGTTTTCAACAACGAGGAAAGGTGTGATAAACTCGGATTATCTACGGCTGATCCATGTCGCTAGCTCGGGTCGGCCATTCAACTTACGGAAGTGCCGGATCCGGCCCATGTAGGATTATTCAGGCTCGGTGGGCATAATTGTTTGTTTTCTAGCAGCACCATCCGCCAGCTGCCGGGAACTTCAGTATACCCTGACCGGGAACTACCTTTATTGCAACATTCTCGCGAATAGAAAATGAGGAAGAATGTGCGAATTATGGTCGAGAAGTCCCACTGGTTTTCAGATCAGAAGCATGAGCAGGATGCACTGTTATGCAACACCTTCGGAGAAAGTGCAGAAGTAGCAACTAGCGTTTATTGCGGGCTGCTGACCGGGACTATTAACATGGGTACTGGGTAGGTACCGGTCGATCGGGGTTGAGCCACCGATGAATTCAGGCAGACTGAGTGCAGGATTCTAGTGAACTACATACTCAATCGTGAGATGATGTTTTTCGTACTCATAGTTTACAACTGGGTCTTGATATGAGCAGTATGTGCCTGAACCATCCCTTCTTCAACTCTGCCGGGCCGTGGCCCTTCTCGTTGTCCAGTGGCCGTGCTGAGTGGTCAATGGTCATGCCCGCTGCCCAGTGAACTGAGTGTAGTACACCGATTGGACGGTAGGCGGCAGCACCTGTGCGCCATTGTGGAGGCGGCCCGCCCCCGCCCGCCGTCCAGCAGCGCCGCATAATATGTCGGCAACACGGAGACGGAGAGGTCAGCAACCGAGCGGCCTATTGTGGGATCGCCGGCGATCGGTCAGATGTGAGCCAACGCCTCTCGGGCTATCGCGGGCACCGATCAACCGGGCTCAGAGCGATTCACGGAGAAGCACGGCGACTCGGCGAGTCATGCGCGGTTAACAGAGACTCCAAGCGACTCAGAGACTCACAGTGAGCTGATAGTGGCTCATGGCAGCTTGCAGACTAGACATAGTATATTATCAAGTTCGCAAATCTGCATCGGCCAGCCAAATGTTTTTTTTTTCAATGTCGCTGTTGCGACTTAACGTTAGCAGTAGTGGCCTCTTCGGCTGCCTCAACGATCTGATTGTGTCTTGAGTATCATTGTTTGATATCAACGAATTTGGATGCGTCTAAATTTGGTTCGTGTAAGGCCTTAAATTCGTTTGTAGCAAAAGGTGATGCTGTAAGGAATATGCAATTGACAAATCGAATCCGTTATCATTTAACCTTGGGATTCCAGCTGCATTACGTATTGTGGTACCTTCCACCGATTTAACATTTTCTCGATACGTAACTTAAAAACAACCGCAAATGGCATTGGATCGCATTTATTCAGCTTTTGATCCGTGTCCCGTTAGGCAATGATATCGGTGCTCGAATTCCAATGTTCAATTCATTGCTCATCCCTTGTCAGAATGTTATAGGTAACTGTTTGAACGGGGTGCATTGCTACCAGATGTTGGCTTTGGTCCTTGGCTTGGCTTTGGCTTGGTCTCTGACCTTTTTGGTGATTGCTGGTCACTGATGTCTACATATAGGTAGGTATGTGTTCGGGTGCATACCTAAGTGTTCATGCTCTTGCAGTAGGTAATCCTTTTTATGACTTTCAAAGTGTTATAGCGTTCTGTGAGTACCGGCTTGCCGACTAACATGTTGTTTTTCTGTCTTTACAGGTAAGTGTGGCATCGCCCGAGTTGAATGGAGAGACTGGAGAAGATCCGTGCTATCAGCTGGAACTTGTGGTAACGTACCCGACGCCCTGCCAGGGCGGTACATTCGCTAGCGCCACCGACGGCCGTCCCCGGCACTAGCCTCATACTATAGATGTCGCCCTGGTCGGGTGGTCCGACGGGAGAACGGCTGCCTGTTCCCCGCTGTGCCGTCCAGTAGGGCAGCCGGCAGGGGTGCACGGAATGTTCCGTTCGCCCCCGCTTACCATATTTGTTTGCCGGACTTATTCTGATTGCGGCGTGTGAGTTACTACTGGGAGCTTAGTGACTGACAGCTCAGCAGATGAGGGCGCTGCAGCACGCGGCTGGAATGTTGTCAGCTGCATTCACTGCTTGATTTGCTCATTTGACGCTACACTGCCGTTCGTAATGCGACACGTCAGTGTGAGACCTGGAACCGTGTTGTTCATTGCGCGGTGTCCTTGAACTTCCCTGTGCGTGTTTCCCAATGCGCATTCGGCATTTAGCCTGTGATTGCGACAGACCCAATCATCTCGCGTGCCTGGATGGTTAACTAAGAACTATAGGTAAGGCCTAAGCTGTTTGTAACACACACCGGAATTCGACGAAGCGGCTACCACAAGCTGGAACATATGCAAAAAGTGATAGCGATCGTTCTTACCTGGAATGAGGTTACTTGGAATCCGATCGTATCGAGGTGCGCTATATCAGTCGCTCGTTGCACGTTAACTTTTTTTGATGATCGCATTTTTGTACGGCAACAGGATTTAGAGCTTTACGACTAAGTCACTGCCGTAATTGATTCTGGAAGTGGTTTGCCCTGTTAACAAAGCTTGACCATTATCACGCGGATACATGGTTTATTGCCCGGATTAATGAAACTCGCTCGTGAATCTTTTCTTAGCGCTAACCGTTTTGTCGTGATCGTTTCCGGAATTTCATACAAGTTAAGGCACTCGCCTGGTTGCCAGTTGGAATGCGTCTGTCTGCATTTTTCGCCAGGCTATAAATGTTCGCCAAATGAGCACGAAGCGCGCCTCCTCGAAGTGGCAGCGGGCCGGACCTATTTGGCCATTTTCCTCGTTTGGCTGCCGCCGCCACAAACGCGATCGGGCCAGAGTGCGGCTGGTGCTGCCGCCTGGTGGTGGCCGCTGGAACTACCCGGGCGGGCGGCTGCGCTATCGCGGGTGGAGCGGCCGGAAGGTGTTGGTTCGTCGGCGGGCGCCGCGACCGGTGGCGTGACAAAACCTTGTCGAGGGCGTCTGCGCGTCGCGTGTCGAGAGATGAGACAAACAGAGGCGCCACTCGGGACCGGTACAGGCCAGGCTGGAATTCAGGCCGATTCCACCAGCCGGAAACCGCAGAAACCACCGAAACCGAAACTGAACCGTTTCAGTTTCGGTGAACTGTAATAACCGTGGCTTCTGAATACTGATGGTCCATGCGCTCTTTGTGTTTATAGGTGCCTTATATCTGATCTGCAAACTTGAATGTGTCCGCTCTGTATGTATAGGTGCCTAGTGCAGCCGTATAAGAAGCTCGTCCAAATTATTAGAAGCTCACTTTGATCGCGACAGGACAGACGTTTCACTACGAGCTGGTAATATATACGGCGCTTCCGATCGACTAGCTGCGACACCATGGAGGCCTTCCGAGAACGAGGCCCCACCAGTGCGTCGTAGTACGCCAAACAATGCTGAAGTGTCTGTATACATGATGTATGAGGGTTATTGATCACCCGAACACGGTGTCTCCATTCTCCGGCGCCGGCACCTGGCAGATAATGGGGGCAGCCTCTCTGAAATATAATACCCTCGTCCGTGCAGAGCTCAGCAGAAGTCAGCAGATGTCTGGCAATTCCCAGCAGAACCACCGCGAAGCCGCAGCTTCCAGCCATGAGCTTCCTGAGCCCCTTGTCTGCCTGCCGCTCGGCGCTCAGCCTAAGCGCGATGAGGCTACCGGCGCCGCTGTGTTGGCCGAACCGGTCGTATGTCTTATCAGTGCTTGCTGCAGTGTCCTGGCTAGGCGCGGCTGGCACCAGTAAAGGCCGTTTGGAGGAGTGTCCGCTTCGGCCACGCGCGACTCCGGGCGACGCGGCGGCGCCAATGCTCCACCTCAGATCTAGCGAGCAGTTCGGTCTCGGCTTCCCGGCCGGCGCGACGCATTAACCGCAGCCGTTCCGAATCACTAATAGCTGATTCGACCTTGATCCCGGCGCTCGCCGCGCCGAGAGCTGACTGGATGGATTCGGAGATAGAGTCGGCATTGGTGTGGAAAATGGAGTCTGAAGTCGCGACTCGCCCGGGAGACCACAATCCGGCTCCCTGGGAGGGATGAGGAGAGTTTCCGGTAGCGTCCGGGATGAAATCCACCTTTGTTTGGCAAGTTCGTGATGAAAGGTAAAGTCTTGCACGCAGGAGAAAGTTTGCAATGTGAGAAAGGGACTGTTTCTCGAGACACCCGAACATGCAAATAATCCAAATTCCGGGTTAAAACCTAGTTTGCATTGCGGATCTAAATTAGAGAATAGCATCTCTGATTCGGCTTGTGTGGTCATGCGCCCATGCCATCTCAGCTTAAGAAAATCCGCCCCAGTCCGATCCTGAGATTTGGTGTCTCGTCGGTTCTCCGACGGGAGCGGCTATTCCGTCATCCCAACGCATAACTGCCCCAGTCCTCATCCACCGACGGAATTGTCGAATGTTTCGCTTAAGTTGTTACTGTACTGTCTTGTCATAGCTACGTTTCATTTTTTTAATTTTTGAGTAGCAGCACAAAATCGTTAATCGTCACACGAGGTGCTAAATTCCAATGGGAATGTCCCTAATAGCTTCTTTAATGGTAAAAATACTTATTGGCGCTATCATGACCCAAATTGGCCCTATTCTCAGCCCAATTGGCCCCTCTCTGGACCAAATCCCCGCTACGTGCCTGCCAGGGCTCTGCTGAAGCCACTGAGGTCCTGGAACTGATCGTGGCGGTCGAATCGTTTACGTCAATGCCACTCCGAGCTGCGTCACTGTCCGGTCGTGAGGGGGGGGGGCAGAGGAGATTATTCCAAGGGGGGGGGGGTGTTCTCGGAGTAGCAGTGCCGGGACCCCCTCATCTGACGTCATCCGAGGCGTGGTGTGTCCGGCAAGGTCACAATTGGAGGTCGACTGTCGTGGGGGAGGGGGGGGGGGAGTAACGCAGGGAGTGTCCGCTGAGCCCACGTCGCTTATATCTTTACCGGGAATTCATGCGGCGGTCACGGTGTCCACTGATATCCGCTGTCAATCCTCGCCTGAATCCGCTGGCGTCAGCTGGCATCGCTCAGCTGTATGCGTTGGTATTCGCTGCCTGTATCCGTCTCTATTCACTGTTATTACCCGCTGTTTCTGTCGACCGCCTCCCAGCCTTATGATGACGCCTGATGCCAGCCTGGCTGTTCAGATCGGTGGGCTGTGCTGCCTCTCCACCCGATCCCACGGTGGCCACCGCGGCACCCTCCGAACCGGTGCCTTCCGAGCCCGACTGGCCTAGAACGGCTGATTTATTCCCGACGGTGCTCGACGGCGACCCTGCCGTCACTGGATAGTCATTACGACCTACTTAGGAGCCACCGCGGCTCGGGTCGCATGATGCATGCTCGCTGCGGCTTCCGCAGAGGCGCCGACGGCCACCGGCGTGGTTGTTGCTACCGCCGCTGTTGCTGTCTCTGCTGCAGTAGCAGGGACGAAGTGGGGATTGCCGGATTTGGGAGCTTAGTACCAGATAAATTTCTCGTCTCTCGGCGGCGACAGCCAAGCACAAAGATCACAATGCACATCACGGGTGGTAGCGCAAGCGTCCGCTCTCGTGATAGTGCATGTGCGGTATTTATGATGAAGTGCAATGGGCAACGTGTCGCCCCGCTGCAAAATATGACCGGATATTATGTGTGAATCGGACGTGAATGATGATTGAGCCTGTGAATCTGACCTAAAATCGGGCCGTAAATGCGGCACGGGGAGCTGATCGTTGCGTCACCGCCCGCCGCGGTGGTCGGGCCACGGGGGAGTGGTCGGACATTTTCGGGCAGCGTTTGGTGAGTGCATGACAAAACGCCTGTCTTGTCGCTGGCGCGGTACATGCCCCTCAAGGACCTGCCGTGAAGCGTGACGACTCAGCCCGCCACTGGGATTTGGAGTGACAACTCGGCGAGGATTGTTCTCAGCGTGTGAAGTTTCCGTGTAATCTCTCCAAAACAGAACCCTGCCGCCGCGCCGGCCTGCAGCGAGATCATACGACTTTGTCCGAGCTCCAAGTTAGACTTGAGAGTTTTTAGCAACTCAAAGGGCGGATCTAATTATGTTTTCGTCTGGGCGCAGCGACTGCGGTTTGTGTGCCATTTGTATGCGTCTCCCTATCCGGTGGCTTCGTGATGGATGTCACGAGTTAACCATGGATGTCTTAGCTAGTTAGCATGTGACTTTGCGCCATGTTCATTTTCATTCGGCTGCTGTAGGCTTTTTGGCAGACTATCGGATTTGTCACTTTCGTCCCGCACGGACTAAGTACTGGTAAAAAGGCACGCTTGAGTATGCTGACGACCGAAGCTAACTCACGAATGTGCGCAGAGAAACTAAGCAGGCAGGTCGAACGCGCTATGTATGTACGGTGGTGTATGTGCGTGACGCACAGTCACCTTTCAATTGGACACCACAGCCGGAGAAAATGCCTCTTAAATCTACTGGTAGGCTGAGGTAAACACAGTATCACCTGAAATCTCGCACATCGTTTGCGTCTCCTCCAGTCGGGCGTTATCGAATACGTGCCGCACATAGGGCGAAAGCACATTGTGGATGACGCAACACGCCTGGACCTGGGCTGCCAAGGAACATCAGTATGGAGCCACAGCAGACCGACAGAACACAACGGTCATTGGTCTGTCGCCGGTGTCTGGTCGCTCCACGCATGACTGGTCGCTGCGCCGGCGTGCCAAACGTAGGCAGGCCATGATTCGGACCCTGGCGGAGACTTTCACTCTCAATTAGCATGCCCAGAGCGGCGCGCTTTCGGCCGCGGAAGCTGCCCCGGGTCTGGGAAGTCACCCTCCCTCCCCTCCCTCTCCCCCGGCTCGTCGGGCGTTGTCTGACGCAATATCACAATTTGTAGCGCGCCTCTCGCCGCTCGCCATAACTCGGCGTCCCTCCCGGTCCGTGGTGGCTGGACGACGCCCACAGCCTAAAAGTGCCTCAGTTATTACGCCTGAGGGCCCATTAAGTCGGATGGGAGTAGCGACCGGAGGAGCTTGGAAGTGAGAGAGCGGGCGGAATGCCGCGGCTGTCTGGACTGCGTTCAGGAGCGGCGGAGGTGCGTGGAGGTAGCGGAACGTCCCAAGGATGTGCCTGCGTTCCCGGCGGTTGTGGACGGTCCTGGGTCAGTGTCTTGGCACAGCCGGCATCCAGGAAGTGCGCTGAGTTTGTCTCTAAGGCTCCGTCGCGCTTAATCTGTCTCACCGAAGAGGCGATAGCCGCGGTGCCGTGCGGCTCTCACAGCCCTGACTCGAGAGCCACCCTCGCCGCCGCCGCCGCCCGTCGCCCTCTCGCCGATGGTGCTTCGATATCGCGACGATCGGACGCCAAGCGACCCTGAAAGCGGCTGCGCTGCGGCGAAATGGACGCAGATTAGCGCACCAGCGCCCGCCATCGATCTAGTGACTGATGGCTGGCCGCGAGGGACGTCTCCTGCCTTCCCCCGGGGGCGCCGGTCGGAAGACGGCGCCATTTGCGGCCTCTCGGCTCGGCGCGGCAGACAATGGCGCATCGTGGCGAGTTCGACGCAGCGTGCTGCGCCGCCGTGCTCGGCGCATCTCGAGCAGCATCCTTGGCATTCCTGGAGCGGTGCCCCGGGCGCCGGTGTGCGGCTCGACAGGTGCTCCCGGCGCCCGGCGGCGTCCGGCGCCCGTGACCGCAGCTCGTCTCGGGGCGCGCAGATGGGGCGCAAACGGGAGCCGCGGGCGCCGCGCGGCCGGCGGCAGTGCGCACCTGTGCAGCTCGGCGCGCCGGAGCCGGGCGGGTGGAGAGACGCCGCCTCTCGTGGGAAGACGGCGGGGGAGGCGGGGAGGGTGACGGGAGGCGGGGGAGGACCGGGATGAAACGCTCCGACGCCATGGGTCGAACGCTGACTGGCGGATCTCAGTCGCAGACGGTGACTGGTCGGTTCAGCAGTCAGGGTCGGCCGCAGAGAGACTGTGGTCTGCGCCGCGCCGCCCCGGCGGGGTCCCAAATTGGCTCCAACCGAGACAGAGCGCCGGCGAGCGGCCAGGCGGTCACATGTCTCGAACCCGGACCCGACTGGTGATACGTCAACAATCGAACCGGAACTCAGAAATCACGAACCGTGATTTAGGCCTAATCGAATTTATTTCGTAGCTGGTCTCACGAGGTTTGTAAAAGTTACCACCAGGCGGTGGTCTTCCAAAGTGCAAATTCGCTCCTATTGAATAGTTAATTCACTTTTAATTGAATTGAATAGTCAGTTGAATAGAATACTAGGCACAGATGTCATTGTCTCTTGTTAAGAGGCTCATGCTCATTGCTCATGTGTCGCTTTGTGTTCTCCATAAAACATATTTTTTTTGTAAATCATGCACTGTTCTTCATCTTGCCCTTATACAGAGGACGGTCTATCAATTTGCCACCCTGAACCAAGCTTTATCACCTCCACCTTCGCCTTCCTCCGCCTCCGCCAACCGCCTCCACTCACCGTTCGCTGCGCTCCGGTCGGTCGAGCGGACGGGCGAGCGGACGACGGCCGCCGGCCGGGCCGCGGGTGCGGTTCGGCCACATTCCTCCGTCCCGACACACGCGTCTGCCGGCCCGCATACTGATTTAAAGGAGATTGATGGCGCCGGCGCCACTGCCACCTGGCGGATGACGGGTGCAGCTGGGTGGGTGCCGGCTGGGGTGCCGTGATGGGTGCTGATGGGATGCTGGGTTCTGATGTGATGTGGCCTCTGGGACGGATGCCTAGACCGTGGCTAGTGCCGGAATGGGTACCGGGTGCCGGGGCTGGTGGCGGCTGTCCGGTGACCGGTCAGACCTGGACAGACCGGGACCGGATGACCGCTGACCACTGACCGCCGACCCACGCCGCCACTGAACGCTGCTGACCGCCCCAGCCCAGCGGCCCGGCCAGTTCCCAGGAACGTGTCCCAGACACGAGACGGCCCGCGAGTCGCGCTTATGAACACGCGGCTTACGACCGAGATGGATGGATGGCATGGAGTGGTCGGTCCTGTTCAGACGACCGCAGAGCATGTCCATTGCAACAGCCGTGCTGCACTGGCCACCGCTAATCTCCGCCTTTTTCCGCTGCATTTCCTGAACCCGTGGAGGCACAGATGTCATTGTCTCTTGTTAAAAGGCTCATGCCCATGTGTCGCTTTGTGTTGAATAGGAGCACACATGGTATTGTATGTTTCGCTGAAGTGTCGCTCAGCCGGCGCGCTGTAATCAGCGTGTTTCGTTCCGCGCTGACCAGCGGCCGTCGCGAGGTGAACACAGGCAATCGCCCAGGGGAGCGGCCAGGACCGGCCCAGCGGACCGACCGGCCGGCCACCAAACAACTCCACCAGTTGCCCAAACAGCCCTAAACGCCGGCCAAATGGGCTCGGTGGCGCAACTGGCGCTCGGAGTGGCCCCCGGTGATGGACGCGATTGGCCGGTCCCGGTTTTCGACATGTGTTGACCAGTGTGTCGCGGCTGGCGGAGTGAATGTCCCTCTCGATCGGTCGGTCGCGCTGGGGTGGACCGTGGGACTGAAATCACACAGCTCTATCGCCAGAAAGGTGCGCCGGTGTCCGCCGAGACGCCATTGAGGCGATTTTTACGCTCGGCAGTGGCCGGTAAACAGGCTGAATGGTGCCGATTGTGGTGTGCAGCCGCTGTCAGCGCTCGAAAGGTTCGATCCCGGCTCGGTAGCTGCTCGCGAAATGCGGCTTCACGCCCCAGCGATCCCCTCCCGCTCGTCGAATATCGGCTCGATGTTTGCGCGTCGTGAAGCGGCCGCTAAAACCGCACTATGCAAATTCGCGTGCAAAATAGCGCTCAAGGTTTGCAGCGGCGCCGAGTTGTAGGATTACCCGTCCTTCGGGCGTCTGTTTTCATCGTTCGAAGACGTCTGACCGAGCGGCGGATGGAGGAGCCGCTCGGGCACTTCTCCGGCGCTCGGCAGGTAGAACACGTCGTAGTATTTTCCAATTAGAGCCGCGCACACCTGAGGTAAACACAGAGCCGACCTTCCGATGGCTCAGCGCGGCGGGAAGCGACGCTACCCTGCGCCACACAGCCCACAGGACCGTCAGCAAGTGGCGTGCGCAAGCCCCGGCGACCAAACGCCGACACGTGAATGTAACGCGCCTCGATTACGGCTGATAGTTCCGGAGAGCGGCCGTCGGTCACGCCAGCGTCGTATTCTGGTGTATTTTTGGCATAGTTGGGGTGAGACCGGCGCGTGGGATGTCCGGGAGTGAGGCGCCTCATGGCGCCGCTGACCTGTCCCCGGAGGCACGCGCGCCGCGCTGACGTGACGGGTGATGTCGGCGTCACTGATGCCGAGGTGCCACCGTCACACTGCGGTCAGGGAGGGTGTCACGGAAAGAACTGAGGCGACACCTCATACTGTGACACCTGCGGTTATTTTAAACCTTTCTAAGCCCTCCCGTGGCAAGTTTGACAACCACATTCGCTTCCGCCGGCCAGCTAGTGAGAGTGATCAATAAAGAGTTGGCGTATGCCTTGAGGAATTTCGATGACAACCTCAATAATCACCCACATTCACGTCCTGCCCTCCATTTCCTTATCTCTCCATACTTGACCTGTTTCCGCCACTTGTGCCCCTTCACCAGCACTCCGCACTCCTTCTCGCACCTGCGCCTATTCCCCTCACACCCACCTCTCTGCCCTCGAAGGCGATGGAATACGCAGCCCCCCGGTGAGCCGACATATGTAGATGACCAGCCGGAATTTTTCGACACTTGCCCACCATGTTTTCGGCACCCTGTGTCGTTCGAGGTGGCGGCCGGGCGGCCCGCGTCGCGCGCTATGTGTGTTTCTTCCCACTGCGCGGGGGTCGTTTGGCACACCCCTTGTAGCGAGGTGCCCCGCTCACCGACGGGCAAAACAAACACCGGCCCTGCTCTGGTATTTTCAGCGGGCAGTTCTGAGGGTATGGGACAACCGAGGGTCCGCTGTGGGGAAGGACAGAAGTGAGGAACGCAAGCGTCTTGTCGAGCCGAACCCGTCGGCCGCACTGACTGCACCTATTTTGGCGCCTAGCGGGTGACCGTCCAGTGCAGGTGCACTTGCACACCTGTGCACAGATTAGTGAATGGCACGGGTGCAAGCGGTGCACGAGCGCTCCTGGGGCGGCGGCGCGGTCTATCGGCTGCCGACTAAGCGTGCTCACGAACCGTGCTTGGCCGGTGAATAGTCGCCTTCTCCGACTGAGTGCTTGTAATAGCATCAGAGGGTGTGGAGGTGTGGCCGCGCGCTGTCGCATGAGCTCAGATAAAGGGGGCTTATGAGACCGCAAAAGAGCATCTTTATCATCTGGACTGCTCAGAGGCAAGTGGAAACTATCAAACATTGGGCAGGGGTGTTGCGTGGGGAAGCTGGGTAACGGGAAAGGTATTGGGAATATTTTGGGAACGTTTAGGGACAGGCTATTAAAACAAAATTCCGCGCGATCTAGATATGTGTGGCAGCTGAACTATCGTCTTGTTAGAAGGTGACTTGTAGAGCATCTGTCTAATGACACAGTTCAATTTATTTCCGGGGAATTCGAACTTGTGAGGACGAATTTTTTAATTGCCAACGTCTTTGTAGTGTTTTTTCTCTGTTGTGATAACATATGACATATTCAACAATTTGATTTTGATTAAGTATATCTTTTTTTGTACGAATTTCCACGCCAACATAAAGCTGCCACACGTGGGTAAACGTTTCCCTGCGTGGAATCGCGTCGGCTATCGTTGGTGAACCGTGGAATTCCTCGCTCGCTCGCTGCTCGCTTGGATGGAGATACTTCCCATAGGAAGATGCGCGGAATGCGAGCGCTTGTTCCCCGCGCTCGGGACTATCGAGAGACCCCTGCTGGTCAGTGACGATGGCGGGACGGTGACCGATGGACAGAGGTCACAGAGGTCACAGAGGTCACATTCAGGGTCACTTGAGGTCGGTGGTACGGAGGACGACTGCTGGACTGAGGAGACTGGATAATGTGGGCTAGGGGTAAGGGAGGCACGACAGGAGAGGTATATTTCGAATACTGTGGTGGTCTCTAGTCGCTTGTGGATTAGGATATGGTGGTCGCAGGCGTTTATTTGTTTAGGACTGGAAGGAAGGTGAGTGGCGAAATGTCGCTCACTGGATTTGTGATTGTGTAAGCTGCGGATGTCAAGATCTATATAGCGTGCTCATATTTACATTCGCCTGCTTTGCATGGAAATTTTTGCGCATGAAATAGCATACTCCGCAGTTGGGATTCTATCTCACTGGTCAATTTACCCTATCAGCATTCCATCAGAAATACTTATGCTAATGCAAATATAATGGGTCCAAATCATTTGTAGCCATAGCTGACTGCTTCGTTATGTCTCATTGTCCGGAGCACGGCGACTCCTGCGCCGATGTCGATTAGAGAAAATGGTCTTTCCCATGTCCCCGGGGCTACCGAATTCCAAACGGTGCCTCTCCTGAGCCCCGGTCGTTTGTCAGCTTTTTGTGTGTGCTTCTGGGTGTGGCTGCTGTGTCTCGGAGAACAGAGTGGCGTCGTTCTGACGTTTATTTGGACGAGCACGAACGGGCTGCGCATTAGGCTGGGGCATTAAATGATGATGTCGCTTACGAAGTGATTTTGCTAAATGATATATGATAACTCTGTCAGAAGTCGTCATTGCGTTCCGAGATGGCACGTCGTGTCGGGATTTCGGTCTTTGCGGTGTGCTCGTAGCCGGAAAACACTCGGGTCCGATTATCATTTTGAATAATGCATGACTGTTTAGGTCATCCTCCGGCGAATAGCTCGGTCTGTTGGTTGTTCATCCAGCCGCCTGAGCTAGACACCGCGGTGGCTTAGAACGTGATATATGTGCTGAGCAACATGACTGACCAATGTTTTCCGGTAATCCGAGCAACTGACCGATGCTCCGAGTAACTAACCAGTGAATTTCATTACCATGCTATTATAGGATAACATGGTGCAAAACAGCGCGCTAAATTAGGTTTCATTTCTCGTTTGGCGTCGGCTGGATTAGTTTTATACCCACTTGACACTGAAGTACGACATTCCTTCTAAAGTAACACGGCGTCCCTCGCATCCATTGTCGAACAAATGACCTGGCGGCGGCTTTAACGCGAGCAGAGGTCGGCTTAACGTCAACCCGGCGCGAAGAGGACACCTTCATGGCTGTCCCCTCACCTGTAATGGCCCCTCTTGACGCGACCCAGCTGTGAGGCCCGGCCCGGCCCGGCCCTGTCACTGCCGCAGGTATTACGGCGGCCACCCATCCTAACCCCTCCCCTGACCCTCTGCCGGCGGTGCCCCCCCCCCCCTAGCAGTGTCATTTCTGTCCGGTGAGGCGCTCCTCGGCACTCAGAATGTCCTGGAACGAACGGCGTCCTCGGGACCGCCGGGTGACCTCTATTCCGAACCAACTTAACCATTTGCGACCGCAGTCCACCATTAACGGACATCCCAACCCACTCCAACATAGCGTTTCTGGCCAGCGACCGGCCATGACAGCTCGGGAGGGCCGGCCGCGAACCTCGGCCGGCCAGACTAGACCATTCGCGACCATGGCTACAGTCATAAATGAACATACCGAATAGCAGCGGACAACCGATCGTATTTGACTAAAACCAGCCATCTCTAACCGTACCTGACCATTGCAATCGCCGCCTGCCGATCAGCAGTCTCTCTGGCCTACCAGAATCCCGGTAAACACCGCGGTGAAACTGACCGACCGTGAAACGTCCGTGAATCGGCGACCGGCCATGACCGCCCGGGAGGGCCGGCCGCGACCCTCGGCCGGTCCCGGCGAGCGGCGAGCGGCTGGGAGCGTCGCTGGCGGTCTGCCGTCCCCGGCCAGGTAATGGAACGTCGCTGAATGGCTGATGAGCCGGCAGCCATCGCACATCCGTCACCGGCCGACACGCTGACATTGAATCTGCCGCACTAATGGATCGGCAGCGCCGGCGGCGCTCGGCGCGGGGCGGCCGACCCTGCAGACGGCGCGGCAGATGCCGCCAGGACGGCCGGGCGGTGCTGTCGAAGTCTACTGGAGATGGATGGAGAGGACTGACGATGGTTGGACGGGTCCTGGGACGGCGTGTCGGAGCTGAGATACCGTGCTTTGTGGGGATGGTGCAGGTGCGGCGAGACTGGGATTCGTTTGATGTCATGCCGCCTCTCATTGGGGACTGATGGTGCCTTCTCTCGTGGCTTGTAGAACAAACAGATACTCGGTTGAATGCTTTCTGGTGGTCACGCGGCAACTATCTCGTGTCACGCTTCCATCTCACGTTCCTCCCATGCACAGAAGCTGGCCGTTGGAACTGTCCCGTACCTGTACCACGCTGTGCCGCCACCCCGCCGGTGAGCCGGGGACGCTCGACCGCCCCCCGCGGGGTCTCGGCGGGACTGCGGGGTCCCAGCCCAGAGGCACCCCGCCGCGCCGACTGTCGGCTGTGTCCGCCCAGGGTCCACGAGGACCCGCCCTCGGCCCGCCCAGGGTCCCGCCGGTGACGAGGGGACGGGCCAGCCGCTGACACCGTGGCTGAGCCGACTTGAGTGATCGAAGGAGCACGTGCTCGGCCCAGGTGCGTCTGCCGCCGGGACGGTCGGCTCCACGTGGGGATTGTGTGGTCGTTTATCTTGCCAGGTGTGTCGTACCCAGGTCAGTGCGACGGGTTGGCTTCGTTCGGTTCGGCTCGGGTCAGGTCAAATGGATGGTTCGTTTGTCCCTTTCGCGCCCAAGGGACAACCTCGACCGGTCTACGACGTCGTCTGTGACTGATCACAGAACCTTTCCTAAGAATTTGACGCTCACCACGCTCGCCCAGCCATCTCCACGGTCTCTCAACCGTTTTACCAGTCTCCACAACCGCCTCTAACCACCCACTCCAACGGGCGGCGCGTCCCACCTCCTGCTGACTCTGTGTTTTGAATCCCGCCGACCCCACCCGCCCTTCCCAGCCTCACAGCCTCCCTCTGTCGATGGTCGGCTGTCAGTCGCTGGCTCAGCCGCGCTGGACAGCGCATTCTCTCCTGTTTACTGGATTCCGGCGCGGCCTTTGAGTCGGTGCGCGACGGAAGTTCAGCTATTTTATTTTGATGCGGAGCCGTCGGCGGTCCGGGTTGATGCGGGCGCTGCTGCCGGAGGGTGGATAGCGGGACGGTGGAACTGGACGCAGCTGGAGACTGGCTTGCGGGGATGATGATGGCTGCTGCTGGATACTGTTTGTGCCACAGGGGCTACTAGATTATTTTTGCCAAATTAATGCTGCGTTTTCAATGTTTTTGGGTTTTCTGAGATGGTTTGCATAGTTGCACATATAGCTCAAAGCTGTACGCATTAATTTGTTGCTCTGATGATCTGACTTTTCTTTATATGTCCAGCTTTGGTTCAAGTTTTGACCCTAATACAGGCGAACTGTTGTCTTAGCGTTGGACCAAACTGGGATAGTTTTACCGTCTCTGGCGCGGTGGCGGCGGCGCTTGTGGCGATGTTTGGCAATTTTCGTCTCCGCCGTCTCGAGATCACGCTCTCGGAGCGCACACGTTCACTTTCTCGGCCGAGTCGCCGTCTCGCACGCCCGCGCCGACGCCGCGTAGTAGTTTTCACTACGCGGGCACTGGCGGCCGGCGGCGTCGAAACGCCGAAAAAAGTGAGAGAGAAAGTGGCGGCGGCTTGACTTCGACGGGGGAAGGCCGCGCTCGGGGCGGCCTGCGCCGGCGGCGGCGGTTTCACTTTTACATAGGCCGCTTCCTGTCGACTGGCGGGTCGTCCGGTGCGTTTAGCGCCATGGTTAGCGCTGAATTGTGTGCAGTGAATGTTACGGGGAGTAGAGAGCTCCTGCTGCGTTGGCGGGGTGATTTGATGACCGCTTGATTATGGCATTCGGCAGAAATTGGCTTCGCAATCGTCCACTGCCCCGTCCATTGTACTTTTGATTTGTTTTGTGCCTTTTCTTATATTACTCCTGAAGGCTTTATTGCACAGTACCACAAATCACACCGACATTACGCACTCTGGATACTGGGTACTGACATATTACGGCGGCGGCGACCGTGGCATCCGACCCTACCTTCCGGCCCGCCGCCCTACCACCCTACCGTCCGACCCGGTCGCCACAGTCGGCCCGCTCGGACGTCCGAGGTCACATTTATGAGCCGAGGTTAGCCGGTGACCCGCCGGACGACCCTCCGCGCGCCGCGTGACGGCATGACACGCCGCCGGCATGCACAGAACGAGCGGCACAGTGGCACGACGCGCAAATCACCGCTCGTTGAGCGCGAGTGACGGCTCATTCAGCGGCGAGCGCGGCTGACTTTGTGCTCGGCGACATGGCCTCCGCTGAGAGAAGATGACGAACACGGACACGAAGATGACTCTCGCGGAGATGAGCATGACTAACCCACAGCCGGCGATGGTGAGCCCAATTACCATGTCACTGTGCCGCGGTCGTTTCAGGGCCGTCGGCGCGCCGGTCCGGGCGAGATCACCTCGCCCCCGGCGGCGGCCGCGGAGTCGGACAGTTCCAGCAGAGCCGACCTCCAGTCTCGGCTGAGATTGCCGCTGTGATGTCGACGCGGCGCGCTCCCCGCCCGATCGGCCGGACGAAGCGGCTCTAATGGACATCCGTCCGTAGCGCCGGTGTGAGTCGGCGGTGTATCGATGTCGGTCGGATGTTCTCCATCATCCGTGTGGAACGGTCTCCCGGTGGCCACACAGCAGCTCTGTCGTTCTGGTCACGGCCCCGGGCGTTACGGTCATGAACTTCCGCCGCACCTCGCGAAACCGAGCCGAGCGCCGGGACCCAGCGCCGCCCCGTCCAGCGACGCACCCAGACGGTCCCACTCTCGACTATACGCAACCGAAGTCGTGACGTCACGATAAGTGGCTGGGGCATAATCAGCTGACGGCCCCGTGCTAAAGCAATGGGGCAATATTTTGCCGATCTTTCCCAAGAAAACTGGACCTAGTTAGATAGTTTTAGTAGCTGAATTTAGGACAAAGATGTATGATCTATTTTTCTATGAAAAAATATTGCAAACTCTAACAACGCAAAGCACAAAATTTCGTGAAAACCTAATTGGCGGCGAAGTTGACGCAGAAATACAAAACATTTTATATCAAGAGGTTTAAAATAATGGATTTAAAATAAAAAAGATTTTCAAAATAACTTATATGGTGAATTTTCTCCTTTGCTTTTTACAAATAAAAAATATTTATCCAGCTCAAACTCAAATATGTCAAACCTTACGCATCAAAATCCTCCCGACGCGGTCACAGTTCGCATCTCAAGGTCATGTATTTGGTGCGTCAAGTTCGCCGCCCGTAACAATTTCGCGAAATTCGGTCCTTTCCGCTTTGAAACATAGCATTTTTTGGGCGTAGAAAAATAGAATATACTCAGTTTACCTAGAAACTGGCCCCCAAACTATCTAACTAGGTCCAGTTTGTTCTAAAAATGCTGATAAAATTTCGTCCCATTGCTTTAACACAGGGCCGTCAGCTGATTATGCCCCAGCCACTAGTCATGACGTCACACTTCGGTTGCGTATAGATGAGTCTAAAAATTATTAAAATTCATCGCCGCGCCGCGCGGGCGGCCACCAGCGCCGGCCGGGCGGGCCCGCAGCGGCGGCGGCGCGGTCCGCTCGCTAGACGGCGGCCTGACCCGGGCGAGTCTATGCGCCGCCGGTGGGGCCGCGAGGTGGCGCTGTGGCGCAGCGCCGAGCGCGCCGACCTCGGTTCGGCAGTAACGCGGCCGGCCGACTCGGTGAGGGAGGGGTGTTTGCGAGCGAGGAGTGTGCGTGAGGGGACATAGCGAACCCAGAACAAACGAGCGCTCTTGCGAGGCGAGCGGTGGATTGTTTGTGTTCTGTGACGCGTACGACGAAGTCTTAGACAACGGGATCGGAATCGTAATCCAGGTGCTGCTACGGAGATTCGATCACCTGCTGCGCGGATATGGATTGGCTCTGGCCAGGTATGCTAATGACCAGTCGATATTTTGCGAGTGATATTTTTTTTGTGATAAACTACAAGTTATGCATGTGCGATCGGATTGATAGGCTTTGCCGTTGGCGTATTTTGTACTTGTCTGGTGTTCCCAAATATTTGTCACCTGCCCCTGTTTTGCCTACCCAGCAGTCCACCACATGTGACACTGTGTCAATGGCTACCGCTTGTCACCAATCGGCGCTGGCCTCGCAGAACCTCCGTGCCGCCGCCGTCCGTTAGCTCTCCAGTGAAGGGTGACCCGTTAGTCGGTGCCGGAGCTTGTTAACGCAACGCGCCCCGCCCGCTGTTGTACCTTCATGCATAGCTGAGCTGTGGCCGACCGATGGGACTGGCGCTAGGGAAATGGCATGACGGCCTGCCACAGCTAGCCACAGCCACGGCCACTGACACAGCTAGCCTCAGTCAACTCCATCGCCACCGACACTGCTGCCGTCTGATCCGTCAAGGACGGCATCATTGAAATAAGACGGTCACGTTTATGTGGAATCTTTCTCGATACATTATTGATTGGTTGCTGACTATTGTCACGTAGCATTGTGCTGTTTGTGTACGGGTTTTGTCAAGAGCAATGCATTGACCACTGTCGCCAGGCTTACCCGACATTGAGCTGGCAGGCTCATCACTCCTTCATGGAGGTTTCAGTGAGTCAGTGCGATTCTGTTAATGTCTTCCGCCGCCGCCGGCGTAACTGGCGGCGAGATGACCAAGACGATGACTGGGTGGCCTCTGCGCTGGCGGGGCTCAGAGCTCAGTCTATACTGCCGGGGATGGAGCCGAGAACGCAACGCGCGGGGAGGGACTCCGTCCGTCCGGCCCGACCGGAGCTGGTGGCTCAGGTGTCGGTCCTCGTTAAGCGCGTCGCGTCGCATCCGTCGCCGGCGCCGCCCGAGCGTGTGCGTCGAGCAAACAGTCCTACACACACTTCCTCTTCCTCAGCGGCGGACGGCGGCGGCCGGCCCGACCCCACGCGCAGGCCGCCGCGGGCCTCACAGCCAGCCAAGGCCTCAGACACCTGGCTGGCCCGGCGCGCCGCCAGAAATCAAGGCTGCGGGCATGGCGGCCCCCTCCCTGGCTCGTCCACCTGGCCGCGGCGTCAGCGTATTGTGTGTCGAGCCGCGGTGACGAATAGAGAGACCGGATGGCGGCGGTGGCGGCGGCTTCATCCGGCCACCTAAACACTGACTGACAGTGGGACGGGAGCGACTATTTGCAGCGCAGTCAGTGCGAACATGGGTTACATAATTTGCACATTGGGATGAGAGTAGGGCGAATCGTATAGAGGACACGACGTATCCTACCGGCAGCAGGCAGCAGCCACCCTTGATGGTTGTCACACGTCAATGCCAGTTGCAATTGTAATGTAACATCCGTAAGGTGGCAGCCATTTGTTCGGACTCCGCCTGTTCCAGTTTTCCCTCACCTCTGCAACGACATTCATGCCCACCACATGCATGTCGTTTACGCATCGTTTGTGTGCCTTGCGTTCCCGTTTCCCCCTCTCTAGTCCGTCGAAATTCCGCCGACCGCGGCGACGAGCAGAGAGGCTCCGTTTGTTGCGACTGGGTCTGAATCGTGAGGCTACGGTACCTCGCGACGGACCGATATACCCGGCTCCTCGGTCGAGTTCGTGTGTGGCGACTCGGTGATAGCACATCTGGCGGTTTTCACGGATGCGATGCTCCGCCGATGGCCGCGACTCAACACGGTTCGGTTGTGAGAAACGAACGAACTCCGGCGTTATTTGCATGCGATCTGAACAGTGTTTGGCGGAAATATGGCCAATTTGCCGGCCAGGTGGATGGTTTGGTTGATTTTGCGGCGCGAGTGAGCGCGGCTGTGGAAGGTCACGAGGCAGCGGTTGAGGCGAACGGTGAGAGGCTCGGACCGCCGCAGATGGACTGATGTTTGGCCGCGCGGAGGAGACGGCTTTGGTCGGTGGGCGGTCCTGCGGCGCGGCTATCTTGTCTCCTGAGAAGCCGCCGCGCTGAGCCGCGATTGAAACTGGTCTATCCGCCGAGCCGCCGCCGCCATGATACCCTCATTAGAGAGACACGGCGGCTTTACACCGCTCGGCTCGGCGATTTGCGAGGCCTGCTGATATGTAAGGCCGTGCTAAGGCCGCGGAGGTTCAATACCGGCCGGTGTCGAGCTTGTTATGCAAGTCTTGCCGTTCTCACCATTCTAACATTTGCCGCCGCTTTGCCGCCGGCTGGGCGGCACAGGCGGGCGGTTGCCCAATGAGTGGGTGTCGTGTCACCCTGTGGAACGACACGCTCTATCGGGGAAGTTCTCAGGCGCCGGCGGACTTGGTGCGATGGTGTCACCGGCGCAACTGTGCGACGTGCGTGTCGTCACTGACCTAGAGGCGAAGCCGGCGCGGCGTGGGTGTCCTCCAAACGGCGCCCGCTACGAACGGGCCTTATCTGAGCAGCTCTCACGCTCGGAGCATCGGCACACGGGGCACGCGCCCGCGGTTGAGACACCGGAGCAGCGCCGCGGCGCTGGCAACTGCTAATTAGCAAACAGCGCTCCGACGCCGCTCACCGGCCATTATCGTCACGTGACCGGCGCACGGCGAACACCACGGCCTGACGCCCAGTCACGTGATGATCGCCGCCTGTCGATCAGAACACTCGCAGCTGGAGCGGCGAGCGAGCAGTCGATGTTGCAAGGCGCCGCCGCCTGCAACACTGGAATACAATTAGCCGGTGAATGAATTCGGGTCGGCGATGTGTCGATAACACTGGCGGTATTCTGTCGACAAAAAGCGGCACCGGTGTCCGCTGACGGCCGGCTTCTGTGACCGGCGTGTGGTCCGGACTGGTCAGTGGCCGGCGGCTCCAATGGACTGGCAGTTCGACTGGCTGGCTCCGCCCGGGATTCGGAATTGGATGCTGAAGTGCTGTTGATATAGATGGTATGATATGGAAGGGACTCGGGAACGTTTATGGTGGCGCTGGTTTGACGTCGAAATCCTAAATCTGCCGAGGATTGGATAGCAGGGCTAGGCTGATCTGACACGTCATGATTTTCTTCGCGGTATTGAAGCTTACACTGTCTGTTGACCCGAGACTCCACCTATATATCATCTGGCGCAGTGTCGGGCACGCCATGTGCTCTCCGCCCGGTGTCTCGGTCTCGGTCCGACCTGGCCACCCCTGCGGTGGCTCCGGCCGGGTGACCTGGCAGCAGCAGCGGCGGTGGTGGCGGCCGGAGCGCCGCTTATCGCGCTTCTGCTGACCTGGATTCCCGGATCATTAGCCGGACCGGGCGGCGGCGGCGACGGAGCGACCGGCGGCGCGCCGACCGACCCGACGTCACTGATCTGTTCCGATCACTGACTGATGAGCGGCGCTGGCTGATTGGTGCTGGAAGATCGGTGACGGCTGGCGCGATGGAGGACGCTGGGGTGTCTGTTTGACCCTTTTCCTAGGAACGTTTGCAGTTATCAGTGCTGTGAGTGCATTGTTTCGAGCTTAACAAAGTGAAATCGGTGGCAACTTGTGACTTGTTTGCAGTTATCTCTTGAACAGTTTGTCTCAATTTCAATCATCCTGTCCGACTGTCAACGAGCTTGCAGCGGACCGCCTCAGTTGCATGATCCGTTCCGATCGATCGTCGGCCGAATCAGCTGTGATTGATGGTCGTCTCCGCTCCGAGTCGGCGCTCGGTTGGCTGACCACGGCCCGATAACGACTGTCTCGACGGGCCGTCAATGGAGACAGATGCCACCCATGGCACATGCAACGCGGGCGGTCTCTGATAGGCTAAACCGGCAGTCGACTCCCGATTGTCATCTAGTAAATAGCCTTAACTAGCCGCTGTTTTATCTGAGAGAATAATCCCTCGTTAGTAAAACGCTCAGTCTATCTTATGGCTTGCGGAGTATTCAGAGAACACTGTTCCGCTTCTTTCTTGAACTCCACCTTTGACAATCGCGTGTGTTGAACCATTCTACCGGTAGGTCGGTGGCCGGCGGCGGTGGCCTGTGGCGGTGGTCAATGACTCGACAGTGGGCCACCACCACCGCCATCGCCGCTGCCCGCCGCTTCGGCCACCAGCGACGCGGCTGTTCACTTCTGCCGCTACCTACCTACATCGGCACCCTGTTCACTTGCTGGTCTTTGACTACCGCTTCTCCTCTACCTTTTTCACTCCCTTACATCTCGTTCTGTCTTATCCTGTTCGCCTCAGACAAGACCTACTCCGGAGGCCAGGGCAGTTCGGAGTCGCACTAGCACATTATAACGGTCACAGCACGTCCCCTAATAACACAGGGCCGTACAGTATGTCTAAAAAGAATGTACCGTCGCCACTACGTGGCGCTGGTGTCGCGAGCCGGTAGTTGGCTGAATCCGCACCAGACCACACATTCCCAAGCGCTAGGTGACAGCTGCGCAGCGGCCGGTAGTAGCGTAAGCCCGAACCTTCGTGACACGACCCCGGGGGGGGGGGGGAGAGGGAGCGGGAGCGGGCGGGGCAGCGCGTGTAGGGAGGGGTGCTCCGGCAAGCTGGCAGTTGTCGCGGCCAAAGGTCAAGGGGTCACACACCAAGCGAACGGACGCTGTTGTGGGTTCGTGGGGATCATAAACTTGTGTGTGGTAGGTGCGTCTTGCGATGCTCGGGTGATACGCCAGGTCTAAGCCAAAGGATTCAGGGGAGAGCTGAAGAAAACACCTGGTCAACTACGGCGAATAATGGTGCTGAAAAATGGAAAGTATGGGTCAATGCAAGCCTTCATGACTATAAACAACTTTTCTGAGGACGCGAAGGCCAGCATTGAATAACGATATCCGGATCGAAATTAGCAATGATTTATAATTACATGCCGAACTAATAGGTAGCGCTGCAAAACCCTCCTAGTAAATTGTCAAGTCTGATTATACCCACTTGAATTAAACTATCCAAATTAAAATTGTTAATTAACTTTTTAACCGAGGTCATCAAAGGTCAATGACCTGACCTGACTTTCCGGTGACCTTGACACCCACCCTAATGCATGGAAGCAACATCACATCCCATGTTTGAACGCTTAAAACCACGAAAAGACTGCAAACGCGCCGCTAATGCGAGCCGACATACGCCGAATCGCGATTCCGGCCAAATATGGTCTCGAAAAGTAGGTCACAGGTCACAGGTCATTAAGGTCAGGGTCATGACAATGTCAAGGTGGGTGTAAAATTGATTAACGCGAGGGTACTGAAAGTTTCGTCGCGATCGGTCGCTTTTTACGCGAGTTATTCGCGAAAAACCGAGGGAGGGTTCGACCCCCCCCCCCCCCTATACGGGCGAGTGTTAAGTTGATCTCAGATTAGAAGAGTCAGACATTTTGTTTTTCTCAACGACAATGACAATCCAAAAAAAAAAACAATGTAATAAGATCAATTGATCTTATCAATTGATCAATTGATCTTATTACATTGTTTTTTTTATTGTCATTGTCGTTGAGAAAAACATTAAGTTGATCTCACCCGAAGAAAAAGTATACCATTCGACACGCCTGAGCTAGACAAACACGATGCTGCTAAAATCGTGGATCTGCGATCATTTTAGCGGAGTTATTTACCAAAAACCGAACCTGTGCCTTGGGCCACTTGACCTGACCTCCGAAGTCATCGGCTGACCCTGGTCCTTAAATTGGAGACTAATCGCTGCATTTCGTAACGACGCACACGATCGTTTCTTTCGTGAGGCTCTAGCTCAATTAGGGGCGATTCGGCGAAGGGGGTTGTTTCCTCACTTCCAATCCCCAACGCCCCCTCGGTATTCAGAAAACCTGAAGGTCCGGTGAGGGTTAAAACGTTGCTCCTTGACGAGGAAGATGTAAAAGTCAAAGCTTTATAGACGTCCTGTAAAAGTTGCCATAATAATAAATTCGTTAGAAATAAGCTGCTTTTTAAACGACTTCCTCATATAAAATCGGGTGCTGGGACCAATCTTATAAACGTTTTAGAATGGACAGGGCGTCACTGGCTAAAGTTTGGGTGCAGAAAACGGCTATTACCTAAATGCAAAATGGTTTTCATGCATTTCAGTCAATTGTATATTGTCGGTCCCAGCGGCCGAGCTAAAAAAAAAAATCGGTAGTGTTTTGCATCTTTTACGCCCTAAGAAACTACACCATTTATCGAAGTGGGCGGGCTTATTTGAATGGGAGGGCACATTATGCACGAATCGTGTGCTTTCGTTTGTTTTGGACTGTATTTTACCACATCCACTGCTGGTATCACTATTAATATTATCTAATGCCGTGAATACGACAGCATTCCATTTATAAGATTGGGCCAATGGAGTCGCGCCCGCGAGCTCGGTTTTCCGCTGGGCCGCTACAGGCCAGGAAGTCGGTCTTCGCCTGAGGGCAGGACAAAGGTCAGCAAGGGAGCGCGGGGTCAGCCAGGTATCGCCCAGTGCCGAGCGGATGCCGCTCCCTCCCCTCTCTTCCCCTCTTCTCCCCTCCCCACCTCGGTATAGATGGGGAGGGACCGAACTGCCAATGACATGCGAGCGGTCAAGGCCGCTCGCGCGGCAGCGACCCTGGCGGCCGGCTGCCGCAACTGGGATTCAGCCAAGTTACCGATTCGCCTCCTGTGGGAGAGCCAAACCAGGGGACATACTTTTTAGATATACTGTACATTTGACACGGACAAACAGACGGTGCTCTGCAGTCCGACCCAGCGAGCGGGAGTGATTGGACGCATTCCGACGGGCCAATGGACGAAAGGAAGCGCCGACAAACGGACGGGTAGGCCGATAAACGAACTGATGGACAGATGGAAGAATGAGCGAATGGCCTAACGGGCGGACACACTTTGCCGGGAGACAACACACGCCTGGCTGGCGGGCGGGGCAGTTCCACCGGCCGCGCGGCGCGCTGGTTGCCACCGGCCGCCGGTCGACCGTCAGGAGGGTCGTGCCAGGGCCGTCCGCCGGTCCTGCAAGGCTGCAGTGCGGAGCGGCGGCCCTGGCTGCTGCAGTGAGGCCGCGCGGCGCCCGGCGGCCGCTCCATGGAGCCCCGGCGCTGTCCAGCGCGCCGTGTGAGCCGCTTTTCCGCATACCGGGAGGACCCGTTTGGGGACGCCGCGCCGGTGACCGGTCGCGCTGCGGCGGCTCAGCTGCACGCAAGCTGGTCACTGAGCTGTGCATGACAGAACGGCTGAGTCTGTCCGATGGTGGCTGACAGACGCTGACAGTCAGACTGACAGTCGACACAGTCGACAGTCGACAGTGACAGTCGAAGATGCTTGGATGATTGACGAACGTTCTGACCCCCGGGTCGCTCATCTCGCTGTGGCTGACGCGTCGCCCGGTCGAGCGTGTGTCACTGGTCCGCCTCCGCGGCGGCAGCGCGTCGCCGGGCACCGGGTCACGAGAACAGTTAGGCGCGGCCGGCGCTGGCAGGGCGCCACTGAACACCAGACGGCCGCGGCGGCGGCTGCGGCCGCTCGGCTGCGGTGGTGGTCGAGACTCGGTAGCGCCATGAGAGTCAGGGCCGCTCGGCTGGCCGCGGCGATGGAAGCGATGGCAGCAATATTGATAGCTACGGTCTGCTGGTCCGTCGGTTGTGAGCCCGGCGAGCCGTGCCTCGCGATGAGATGAGATGCTTCCCGTCGGCGACTGCAACGCTGAGTGATCGCAAACACCGCGCGGAGACGCCACTGTGGGGAGACTGCAGCAGCGCACAGCAGGCTAACACTGGTGTTATTGTCCAGTCGCCAGACGCAGTCTCCCAGAACACGGGAATGCAATCGGGGGGCAGAGTGTTGGCCGGCGCGTATTCTGAAAACGTACCGGACCTGCCTCCTGTAAACAGGCAGGCATTTGATGCCTGGCTCACTGTAACATTCTGTGAACTCAGCGAAACCTATGACGTCATCTATCAGGCGCTGTTTAGTATGTATTACTTGGTGCCTTCTCTGAACGGTTGAAAGTTTGCATTGTGCTGACGGTGTTGGTTCTGTGTGTGATTTCAGGTGCAGCGACTGGCCCAGTATGAGCGCTACTTCCAGGACCTGCTGTCGGAGACGCCGCCCGATCATCCGGACGTGGACGACCTCACGCGGGTCAGAGGGAAGGTTAAACAGGTGAGTGTGGCCGGCCCGGTCTCCAGCGCCCGGCATCCGGTCAGAACCGGCACGGCCGCTCAGTGCCGAGCTCACAGCCGTCCATTGGCATTCATGACATTGCAGCGCGTGTGGCGTTCTACGAGCGATGCGGGCGGGACCGGATTGCAGTCGGCTCTGCAGGTCAGCTGACCATACCGAGACACTAATCGATGCCGCGGCGGAAACGGCGCCGACGCGCCGCGAATGTATTATTGCGCAGCTCGAGGTCGGTGAAGGTGACGGCACCGAGTGTATGTATGCCGCTGCGGGCCAGACTGCAGTCAGGGAAGGCGTGACAGGATGCACTGTTTATGGTCCTGGCCGGAGGGAATGCTGTGCTGTTCGCTGGAGGTCGTTTGTCCGCTGGCAACTGTCGACAGCTGTCGGTATTAGCGACAATTGCTGCCAGGTGGCGGCTGCCACATAGAAAACAGCGCGTAACACGATCTGCGACCGGCGGATCAAATTAGCCGGCGATTCACGGCCGGTTAGCGTGTTTGAATCGCGCAGTGATTTCGACATTCCATCGCCGATGGATTATAGACTGACTGGTTGGATTGGCGGCGATGACCGTAAAGTCATTGGACCTCGGGTGCAGGCTTAAATTCAGCGGTCTCCGTACCCATGTGGGGTCTGATGGGCAGTGATCCCGGGAGCACTCTGTAGACATTCTTCGGATTCCAGATTGCCACATTGAGTCACAATTATCTGACCCGTGTCATCTGTTTGAGGCAGTCACTGGTCCCCAGTTAACCCCGATGGATGGCGGTCATCTGACCCCAGTTTCATCTGTTGGAGGTATAGTCTCCGGACCCGTGAGGCCCCGTAGAGGAGGCTCCGGCGGAGACTGACCACCAACCGGAGGTGGATGGGAGGCGCCGCGCCGCCGGCCACCGACCGACCTCAATCGCAATCGTGTCTGACAGCCTGCCCCGCCCGGCCGGCCGCCCCAGAGACTAGAGAGGCGGGCTGGCGCCGCGTGGAGTCTCGCCGCCTCAGTCAGTGTTCCAGTCAGGAGTCCAACCCAGGCGCAGCTCCGCACTGGAATGGCTGTTTTTGGACGGAACCAGTTCGGTAACAATCCAGCAGACGGGCTGGACATTTCCATGGCGCTGCGTCGCCTGTCCCGCATGCCACACAGTTGCATGCCAGCATGACCCGCGCGGTGCATTGCGTCATTGTACGGCCGACTGCGGCGGCGACGGCGGGTCGAGTCGGCCCCGGCTGTCTGTCGGCGGCGAGCGGCCCGGCCCGGCCCTGCCCCGACCCGCCCGGCGCGGCGCAGGTCAGGGCCGTGCCGGTCGCCGCCCGGCGTCCTCGGTAGGCCAATGCCCGGCTGGCGTTACTGAGCGCCGTCTGGCGAGTTACCGACTCCAGCGCTGGCGGTGATCGGGACAGACCGACAGCCGGTGCCAATCAGCTGTCTCAGCAGCGTGACGATGGCGGCTTGTGCGGCGCTGTGGCGTGGCGACGAAAGGCTTTCTTGGAATGTCTTGGGTAACAGACGGCACTGCTTACGGCCGAAATTACAGCAATTTTAAACAGAATTGAAATGCCTAGAGTATTGACCGTGAACTAATGAAACTAGATACGGTCTTCGCTGTGCAGCCACCCTGCAGCAATGTTCCGCCCTGCTGTCTGACTTCCCGCCGCCCATCGCCCCCCGCTCTCCGCCGCCCACCGTCGCTGCGTGACCCGGGTCCCGGGTCCGCCCGTTTCCGGCGCCTCTGTGAGAGCGCCGTCCTTCACCAGGTGTGCAGCGGCCGGGCCAGGGCCGCCTGTCAGTGCAGCGTCTGCCGGCCAGGGGCGACCGTCAGGGGCGCCAGAACGGCCCGCCGTCTCACAGACGTCACGCGCGCACGCAACGCCTTTTTTCCTACTAGCGGGGGTTTGGCGAATAGATGAATCAATGGCGGTTGTTTGCGTCAGACGGAATGGAAATCAGTGGCGTGCCTGAGCGCGGAATGAAAGCGGCTCGCGAACCGACCTTCTCGTCTGACGAGACGGCATCGTAATGTATTCAGGGCTTACATTGTGAGGAGAGCTCTTTCCTGGACCGGAAATGGACGTCGATGCCCATACTTAGAATCGACAGGTGTCTAATGAGGTGCTAATTCACTCAGCTTGTTGCATCTGAGTCGCATCCTACACGACTTCAGTCAGTACAGATCCGTACCTACATCGTGATCGTCTCAGATGACCCGTGAACCTGAACATTAAATTCTACAAAGCTGTTGAGCGACTTTGTCTGGCTTGTCGTCTTGTTCAGTCAATTTGCAAAGCCTGTGTTATTGCCGTGTTAGGAAGTTACTCAGTTCCACAGCTGCTGGCTCATTCATTCTTCAGTGGCAAACATTTTTAGCGAGAGGGTCATAAAATGCGCCGCGACCGCAGCGAGTCTTCTGTGGCACCTGACTTGTTTACCTTGAAGACCTCCGTCGAGTCGAGCCCAGTCGAGCCGGGTCGGCCGAACCGCCTCGGCGTTCAGCGAAGCCGCCGGCCGCCGTAAGGCTCAAATTTCCACCAGTGAGGCCGCGCGCTGCGCCTTACGGCCGGTGAGTCAGTGTCGGGCGGCGGACTTATACGGCGCTGGGCTGAGAAGATGACGTAGGGCGCTGGGGCGGCCGGCGCAGGGGGCGATGGCGGATGTCGGCACAGTCACCGCCGGCCCACAGACTCAGCAGTGTCGCACTGCATGGCGGCTGCACCGTGTCGCGCGTGCGTCTACAATGGTGTCACACGAAACAAACGCAGCTCTGGACCAGCTGTGACACGCGCGTGATCTGTGTGTGACCCTGCGTGACCTGTGTGTGACCTATACGTGACCTAAACGTGACCTTCGGAGACTGATCGTGAGCCAGTGAGCTAGCCGCGCGCTGCAGTGAGCGAGTGTAGTGAGTTTATCGCTGGTAATGCCGCCGAGCACTCTATGATGGCCATCTTCTACTTGCAGTTGGTCGCATCGCCCGGAGGGGACCTCTCGGAGCTAGACCGCATCCAAGATCTGTTCCCCAGCGACAGCCTGGGACTGCACGGCAAGGATCCGTCCTACCCGGTGAGTGCCACTGAATCGACGTTTTCGACGATACCCGTTGTGTATTCGTGTCATCCTGTCTGTGCTCGCCAGTGTGAGTTATGCATATGGTGTGATGTGGTTTGTCCGATGTAGATTTGTGGGCGGGTGGCGATGCGGGAGGCTATGCCGTCACGGTTCCTTTGCCGTGACGCGCCCGTTGCGGGACAGGGATTGTGTGGGACACGTGCGTTTGATTCGGTCAGTGTGCGCGCGCCACAGTAGCCGCTGCCAGGGTAATGTGACCGCTGGTTCTCAGCGGCTGACCGTTGTGAAACGGACGGGCGTGGCCGCCGCGCCGGCCGCCGTGTGGTGCTGTGGTCAGCGGAACCGCACCGCCGCCGCGCGGTCCGCCGGGACTGCCGCGGGGCGGTAGCGGCCCCGCCCTGTCCCATGTCCCTGGGTTCGGTTACTTTTTACGGCGCCCACCACACCTTCCACGCGTGGCTAAGCTTGTCCTTCAACAAAGTAGCTCGACTAATTTGATGAACACTACTTACTCAGACCCAAACACAAACAACCATATTTATGCTTAACCGCGGGCTCACCTCCATTCGTCCTTGTGTGTCCGTGAAACCATAACATAACGCTGCCACAATGAATCAGCCTTATAATTGCAGCTGTTCCCTGCCCCCTCTCCCACCACCCAGCCCTTCCCTCGCCCTGCCCTGCCGCAGCCACTCTATGTCAACACAGAAGCGCACATTGTTTTGACAAACGTGCGTAAAAACGCTGACGCTGCCACCACAAAGGGTGCCGGTGGCCGTAGCAGAGCTCGGCTTGGGTTCAGATCTAGAGCGTGTCGCTCGTCTCCCTATCGCTCGGTTTGCCGGCCGCCCTTGGTCGGTACAAGAATGAGCGAATACTGGGGGGGAGGGGGGTAGACATTCACTCCAAAGGGTGGATGTGGGAGTGGGGTGCTGAGGAAGGGAAGTTACGGGGGAGAGGAGTAAGGTGTGACCCGTTCCCACTCACTCAATGCATGGTGCTCTGTTTAGCTCTCTGGGTTGAAATTATGTTATCCATGGTAGGAGGGAGGGAGGGAGGGAGGGAGGGAGGGAGAGAGAGAGAGAGAGAGAGAGAGAGAGAGAGAGAGAGAGAGAGAGAGAGAGAGAGAGAGAGAGAGAGAGAGAGAGAGAGAGAGAGAAAGAGAGAGAGAGCGAGAGAGAGCGAGAGAGAGAGCGAGAGAGAGAGCGAGAGAGAGAGCGAGAGAGAGAGCGAGAGAGAGAGCGAGAGAGAGAGCGAGAGAGAGAGAGAGCGAGAGAGAGAGAGAGCGAGAGAGAGAGCGAGAGAGAGAGAGCGAGAGAGAGAGCGAGAGAGAGAGAGAGCGAGAGAGAGAGAGCGAGAGAGAGAGAGAGCGAGAGAGAGAGAGAGAGAGAGAGAGAGAGAGAGAGAGAGAGAGAGAGAGAGAGAGAGAGAGAGAGAGAGAGAGAGAGAGAGAGAGAGAGAGAGAGAGAGAGAGAGAGAGAGAGAGAGAGAGAGAGAGAGAGAGAGAGAGAGAGAGAGAGAGAGAGAGAGAGAGAGAGAGAGAGAGAGAGAGAGAGAGAGAGAGAGAGAGAGAGAGAGAGAGAGAGAGAGAGAGAGAGAGAGAGAGAGAGAGAGAGAGAGAGAGAGAGAGAGAGAGAGAGAGAGAGAGAGAGAGAGAGAGAGAGAGAGAGAGAGAGAGAGAGAGAGAGAGAGAGAGAGAGAGAGAGAGAGAGAGAGAGAGAGAGAGAGAGAGAGAGAGAGAGAGAGAGGAGAGAGAGAGAGAGAGAGAGAGAGAGAGAGAGAGAGAGAGAGAGAGAGAGAGAGAGAGAGAGAGAGAGAGAGAGAGAGAGAGAGAGAGAGAGAGAGAGAGAGAGAGAGAGAGAGAGAGAGAGAGAGAGAGAGAGAGAGAGAGAGAGAGAGAGAGAGAGAGAGAGAGAGAGAGAGAGAGAGAGAGAGAGAGGAGAGAGAGAGAGAGAGAGAGAGAGAGAGAGAGAGAGAGAGAGAGAGAGAGAGAGAGAGAGAGAGAGAGAGAGAGAGTCTGCGGGCAGCAGGTCGACGCCTTTTCCCAGAGTCATCGCGCACGCCAGACCACGGCAGGGTCTGATGAGACACAGAGAGGTCTGATTGATCTGGGCAACAGTCGGTAATGGGATTATCGCTGGGCGTGCGGACCTCACTGGCTCCCGTCCTGCCTCCCCGCTCTGGCCGGGTGTTTGGCACAGCTCAGTAGCTGACCGGTGATAGAGGGCCGGACACAGCCGACACGGGGATCGGCGGGCGGGACGGCGCCGGGCACCGCACAGGGGCGTATCTCCGGCCCATCGGCCGCCGGGAGATGTCTCACTCGGTCCCATTCATTCGGGGTCGGCCCGGGTCGGGCGGTGCGACGCAAACACCAGGGGGATCAGCCGGCGGCCGGCGGCGGCGCCTGAATCACGGCGCCGCCCCCGCCCCCGCCCCCGCCCCCGCCCCCGGCTTCCGGTCGTGGCCGCGGCTGCACGAGCTGCACGGAGCGCTGTCAAAACTCGGCGCCGTGACTCACGGAGCAGTCCGTCAGCTGGCGGTGGGCGGGGAAAGGGAGGGAGGGCGGTGAGTCGATGGGAGTTCGGTGAGACTGCTGTGCGCTCCGCCGCGCCGTGATCTGGGCTGGCTACTCGCCTACCCGTGATGTGGGTCGAAGCGGGACGCTGTGGACCGGTTATTGTCACCGCTCGGTTGGGAGGGAGAGAGGCTTTGACACCTGTCTGGCCGAGATAGTCGGGATAAAGGGGTCATCTGGACAGGTGGGGCCGATAACACTCGCACACAGACCCTCCCTGTCCGCGCCTCATAGGAGAACCTTCCTGGAAGATCCCCGTCCCAGCGGGGTTTCCAGTCACCTGTCGTCGCATTAATGATTGACGGTTGGCTTCGTCACTCTTCTGGAATCTAACCAACCCTCTCCCGTGTTTCAGCGCACGAAAACGTTGATGCGGAAGCGTTCCGCACCTGCTACACGACTTCAGAGAGCTCTGTCGGCCAAGTCGCTGAGGCCGACATCGTCAGAGCGCGCAGCGGAGGATAGCAGCGGAGGAGGTGGCGACACGATGCCCCCGCCGGCCGCCGACACCCCCGATGGTCCGCCCGTGAAACGCCAGTTCGTCATGGAGACGCCCGTCCAGTTCACTGTGGTAAGTACCGGGAGTTTGTTGACGACTGCAGCACGGTAGTATGTGTGTGGGGGGGAGGGGGAGGGTTGGGTAGTTCCGGTGACATTTAAAAACTGCGTGATGCCGCCGTGTAAACAGTACGTGAGCGGGAAAATCGTTCCACGGATGCACGTGCCAGTCGGCTGGGCTACTGTGACCGGCTGCGTGACCGCCCCTCGCCGGCCTGCCACCGGACGCGGCGTTTGTGGCGCGCGGCACGTACCCGCACGCCGCCCAGCCGGATCAGGTGCGCCGTTTTTGTCACAGTGCGCGCTACCGACCCGCTGACGGAGCCTGTCTCGCCACCACAAGACCTGGACTGTCCCAAGCTTCGTCGCCACTGAGTACCTTCTATGCTATTAATCATGAATTTGAGCCGAGTTGGTCAAAATTTCTTCCTAAAACGGCATCAAACCGCCATGCGTCTCTCAATAGTTCGATAGACGCGTCTCCGATAGGTCGATCGGTTTTCCCGACTCGCTCGCCGCGTCCTGGGCTGGGCAGGCCGCCAGACTCCAGTCTGGGTTCTCCAGCGTCATCGGTGACTGTTGGTGGACGCGATAAATGGAGCGTTCAGCGCCGCCACTGGCTCAATGACAGCGCTGACACACTTCACACCACCGGTAAAACAGCCACCGTCGCCGGCGGCGCTGGTCGGCCGACCAGACTGGACCCGGTGCTTTCACCGACCGGCCGTCGGTGACCTTCGTCTCGATTGTCGCGTGAATGGCCGCCAAATGTGGAATAATTTGTCGCCCAGGTGCCGCTGGAGTAAGCGGGCTTTGTTAGCCAGCATTTACTGCAGATCGGGTCCATCTACAGTGATTGAGTTCTTGGTGTTCTGTTATCAACGGTTGATAACACATATTCCCGCAGCGAAAACTGGTTTCTCGGGAGCTGTCGTTGATGGTGGTGGTCGTACCCCCTGAACTCCGTCGGTGACACAACGCGACCACCGCCCTCCGACGCGCCGTCCCAGATCGTTGCTCACGGGCGGCCGGCCGTCGCCGTGTTGTGACGGCGTAAACCGATGGTGACCGCCCCCGATGCGCCGCCGCGCGGACCGCCGTCGACATGCCGTTTTTGTCGGTGTACCAGCTCAGTGCCGGCGACCGGTGTTTCAGGGCGCCGGCACCCGTAAAAACCCGACCGGCTCGTGCAGTCGCGGCTCAGAGACGGTTGGCCGCACCGCGCTGCTTTGGAGCGCCGTCTGGGCAACCCCCACTCCCACCCTGAGCGACGAGGCTCGAACCTGAGACCCGGCACCGCCGGAGCTGGGAGTTCAGCCTAGTTCCTGTCGGCCCTCGGGTCGCGTGGTGACGATTGTGGCGGCGAGGTCACAGGATGTTACGAAACAGATGTCGCGGGGTCTCGGGATCCGCGTTGGTCGGATGTTACAGAATACAAACGGCTACAGACATGCAAAGGTTGCAAGGCACACACCACGGGCCGGGCAGTTAACCCACTGATCCAACCTCTGCCTTCACCGACCTGGGGCTAGAAATTAGAATGACGTGCATGTTCCGACCATATATACCTACGACAATCGACGTCATCGCGTTGTGACAAAACCCTACTGAATGGCGCCCGAATGGCGGCAGTTGACACAGACGCCTCTGAGGTACGGGTGGGTCCCAAACCAGGTGCCAGGGCTCTCTCAGGGGACAAGAGGTGGACTTGTCTGCCGAAACCCATCCATCAGCGCGACTGTGTGGCGGCGGAGAGGATCGGAGTTGGGCGTTTCCTCGGCTGCACCGCCGCCGCCGCCGCCGGGACACCTAAAAGACGGCTTTGTCGGCCGGCCGAGCCGCGTCTGTGATGTATGCGGCGCGGTGACGGCGTCGCCTGTCGTGTTCTCGTCAGTGCCCGGTATTGTTCACTCGAGACGCCCGACCGGGAAGGTTCAACGGCCGTTTTGACTCGCGGCGCTCGAGTTTGACTCACGGCGCGCGCGACTGACTCACGGCTGGAAAGGAAGAAAGAAAGAATCACTAGCGGAGTCAGTGAATCAGAAGAGCAGTTTCGCCGCCACAGATGATTCGTGGAGCTGTTATACACATAACCACGTCCTCACTTCAGCGATGGTTTAGCTGGGCGTTCTGACCAGCCCCAGGCGGCGTGGTCGGTCGGCATACCAGGCGGCTCATAAACTCTGCCGGACGCACTTCGGGGAACCTCTACGGCCAATCGAGCGTGACGCACTGGGCTGCCGCAGGGTCTCCCAGGTATGCGGCCTCTGACACCGGACACCTGCCGCCTGACACGTGACATCTGACACCGTCAGTGCGCGACCTGCGCCACATACCGTCAGCTGCGAGCATTGCTGTGGTGGAGGGCCAGCGCTGCTCCTATCCGCTCTGCTCCGCTGCCGTTGGTCAGTAAACTCCTCTCGGAGAGTTTGAGAGGTTCGGCGGACCCGGGCTGGCGCCTGGGTCTGGCCGAGATGGCCGCTGCTGATAGCGCCGGCGGCGGCTCGGCCGCGTGTGGGTTCGACGGACGGATCCGGCCGACCGGGCGCCGCCGCCCAGCCTCCTCTCCCAGCCCGCCCGCATCTCTGAACGCGGGCCGCACCCATGGGTGTCCCTGGATCGCTCAGTCAGCCTCCTTCGCAAATCTGCGTCAGCTCCCGGATATAGGATGTTGGCAAACTGCAGGTGTATCATTGTCGGCGGGATGCTTTGTTAATTGATTCCTCAATTCTGGAACGCGGTAAGTGGAAACTCGTGTCGGTTCCGAGCAGTCTGGCAGGTATTACGGTATCAATTTTAATTAATACATACAATGAAGACCGCTGATTATCAACATTGCGGCAAAGTTACAGCTTCCTTCCTGGGTAAATCCGGTGAGACATCCCGACAGCACCCTCTGTCGTAACATGGAGGTCCCGGCCGATCCGACTCGGAACCAGACGGTCGGGCTCGGCTCGTCACGGTGCGTTCGGGCCCGGGCCGCGCTGGCGCTGTCGAGTTCATTGACTGGGTCCTCTGCCATGCTAATTTACCGCCCAACGAAGATTGATGATCCCTGGGCCCGCCGGCGACTATGCGCGACACCCACCGGCGCATGCGCAGTGGCTGGGAGCGCTCTCTTCGGCGATCACAGAGCGTATATCCTGTATCGGCTAACCGTTGGTAACCTGAGCCTCCGTCGGCATACCGAATCTAGACGCCAGTTCACGTCTGGACTGTCTTGTACCTGACGCGACTCGGCGACGGCGGCGATGCGAGCTGGCGGGCGTCGTCTGGACGCCGCGTCTGCCCACGTGCGGCTCTGAGAGGGCCGGGCCCGGCCACAAGGCGATAGGTGACGGACGGAACGCCGATGGAGCCAAGCCCTGGCGCCCATCCTCCGCATACCGATGGGCGGCCGCGGCCCCGAATGACGCCGCCAACGGTGGTGGTGACCACGGGTGTGCTCAGGTGTTTTATGATGTGTTCTCTTTGTGCTCCGGTGTTCTCTTGTGTGCTCTGATTCTTCATCATCAGCAGGTAATATCGCAGGTGTTAAGTTTCCCTTCCCTGGTGAGTTAGTTCGCTCTGTCATTCGACGATTCACCGTCTGTCGCCAGTGACATTAATTCCTGTCGCGACGCTAACCAGGCCAACAATTCAGCTAGAATCGGAGGCAGAGACCGCTGGGCCTAGGCTGACAGGGAGACGGCTGTCAGAATGCCACCATCGTCTTCGTCTCGTGTTTCTTTTCGTGTTAGCGAAAAGCTCTCACGTTCTGCCGCTACTTCTTTTAAAGTTCACATTAAGTCGCCTCTGCATGTCTCATTATCGTCTGTCCTGCATGCAGGTTTTTGTTAATCACCGCGTAGAATCTGCTTTGTTCCAGGAATAACCGTCAGGATTCTTGGAAACCTTATTTTTCCGCTGTGCAAATTGAATGGTGACGGTAAAGCCGCAAAGTGGCCACCTCTCGGAGTGAGCTGCTGCACCGGGTGTGCTCCGGGCTGGACCGGTGCCCCGTTCGGCGATCGCTGCCTGGCGGGGCGCATCTTATTCTGCGCCGCCGCTCCGCCGGGTGTGCCGACAAAAACCCCTCCTTCATACGAAACCGGCCCTCTGTCCGCCGAGAAAAAGGCGGCCCATGTAAAAAACGGGCGCTCCATTCGCCGGCGCAAGGTCAAGAGTTCAGAGCGCGTGGAGTGCGCGGCGGCCGGCGGAGCGCCCCTGCCGCCGCCGTCCTCTCCTCCGCAGAACCACTATAGCTCCTTAGCTCCTACAGCTGCTCGCTGCAGCTGGCGGGCGGTGCCCCGATACACCGCCCGCGTGCAGCCGTGCCTGCAGCCAGGGGGCCGTGCGGCAGCCCCACCGCACCCCGACGTGACGTGCAGATCTTCCAGCAGCCAGCTGCAATGAATCGGCTCAATGTGCCGCCGATGGAATGCGACCCTGTGCCGTGCCGTGCAGGTGCACCCTGATGGGTGGGGCTTGGTGACTGAGCTGAGCTAGGCAGTCTACTGGGCTTCCGAGCGCGGACTATTGTCATTTTTTAACAGTTTGAGTCATTCAGATCGGCACACCGTCGTTTTTAATAGCTTGAGTCTTTTTGGCGATGCAAATGATAACGCTTCGTTTCATGATTCGTGGCTCCGATGGAGACGGCACCGATACGGCTGTCGTTTTTTTATGCTAGGGAATCGACTCTGCAGCTACTGAACTGCCTGGACAAGAACCCATCTCTCAGACCCTATGAGGACCCATCGGAGACCCGCTGGTCTGGAGTGGCTCCAGAGGCCTCCAGAGACCGGCAGGAAACTCCGGGTACCCGCACTCGGCCAGCTCCGGCGCGGCGCGACGGTCCTTTTTCGGCGAGTGGTGTCGTGTCGGCGTCTGCTGGCGTCACAGTGTGATTAAGGGGCTCCTTGGAGCCGAGCTGGCGGACCGCGGAGGCCAGTGGCCCCATGACTCCTGCCCCGTTCGGTAGCGGGAGGGAGTGAACGTCGCCACTTGTCCTTCTCTGGTCAGAAACGACTGGTAAATTCACTCCTTAACGAGATGCGGCCTACAAAGCTCTGCTTTTTTGCTGCATTATTCGTCCTAGGTCGCTTTTCGTAAAGATGTAAAATTTTGTATTTGTGAAAGAGCAAATGACGTTATCAGCCGAATATGTTTACATAAACGACGCACCTCGGCTGGTCTGTGGGTGCAGATCTCCGCTCGCGTGGCTGCTGAGTACGGCACCGGCCTGGGTGGCACCACGGACCGGGGGCGTGGCTCGTGTCAGCGGAGCCGTAACTTATCCCGCCCGCAGCGGTCGGTATTCTGCACCGTACCTGCATACCTATACAACATGCCAGCACTGGGCACAGCCTGTGGGGCGCCGGTCTCTGAGCAGGGCTGCGGCCAGCCGGTCAGATGAAAACATGAAACGTGTGGCACAAGCTGAGGTGGAACGTCAGCAGTCGACCTGAGCTATCCGAGATGAACAGACGGGCAGCGCTGGGCCGGTGAAAACAGAATCAGGAGTGTGGGTGGTTTGAATCCTCCCCTTGCGGTGGTGAATGGAAAGGGGAATGCGGCCGCACAATGCATGACCGGGCGGCCTCCACAGAGACAATAGCCGCTGCTGATGCCAGCCGTTGTTAGTGCTTCTGTGTTTAGGTCGTGTTGCCTCATCATAAGTCGGTTCAGCGATTCTCGTCGACGCTTGTCCGGCAGACAAAAGGCGTGATCCGGTCCTGCAGGAATGTGTTTATAGCCGGGCGGGGCTTTACGTCAGTGGAGTCGGGTTTACGTCAGTGGTGTCAGCCGCGGCGGGGATTGCACGCCTGCGCGCTGTTTGCCGCTCCGCGCTGTCCGCCGTGTCGACCCGGCCGTGCCGAGGCCGCGGAGTCGGACTCCCGCCGCTGCAGAAATGTGTTGTTTACCCCCGGCCGGGCCGGTGAGGTGTCGGCGTCACTCACACACGCGCTCCTCTCCCCGACAGGGCCTCCAGTCGCAGGAGCGACACCTGTTCCTCTTCACCGACATGCTGCTGGTGGCCAAGGCGCGCTCCGGCGGCAACTTCAAGCTGAAGGAGAAGGTGCGCCTGTCGGAGATGTGGCTGGCCGGCTGTCTGGACGAGGTCACTGAGGTCACCAAGGACCCGGCCACCTCGTTCGTCATGGGATGGCCCACCACCAATGTGGTGGCCACGTTCAGGTGAGTTGGGCTCGTAGATTCATGGTGTTGCATGGGCCGTCATAAATGTGTACGTTTGTTGGGTGTCATTCAAAACGTTTCTATTTGCATAAACATGTCCAAATATTCGTTATTAACTCTCTGTCTTTCCTCTCTCCTCCATTTACCTATGTATTATCCAAATATTCTTTCTCTCCTGTGATCTCGTGGATGAAGCCGAACCGTGATATAGCGGAGTTGCTCCGGCCATCGGGCGGCCCACTGAAGCCGTCCCAGCCCCCCCATCCCCCCAGCCGCTCGATGTCACGCTCGTTTCCAAATTGTCGGCTATGATGGGATGGAAAGCGTGTCGCTCGCTGTGGGACAGTTCCCATGGACCCAGACGCGGTGCCCCAGGCGAGATGTGGCCGCTGATGACGGTGGAAACTGGCGGAGTCAGTGCCTCGATTGTCTGGAACCGACGGAGTCAGTGCCTCGGACAGCGGGAACGGTTCCCTGTGTCCGCTCGGCACTGTCTCGCTGTCCGCTGTGTGTATCCCACTCGAAGGCCTTTATTCCCCGTTTGCCATCCTGTATACGCCCTTCTCGCTGTTCCGCTCGCCGTCCCATTCCGACCCCTATCACCGTCCAATTGTCACCTCTCCCTGTCGCCGGGTTGGCATGCTGTCTGTCGGCACGCGCTGTCCAGTTGTACGGGGACCTTCGTGACTGAGTGGCGACACTCGTTGCAGTCTCCTTTGTCCTCCTGTGATCGGTCCCGTGCCGCGGTGTCACCGAGCCCGTGCCCAGGTAAACACGAGACGGCGGCTTTCCTGCCGTTGGAGAGTGGCGGACGTGACGACGTGGGTTCGGGGTCGACCTGCAGTAGAGAGAGGGGCGGCTGCAGTTCTCTGAAGGGCGGGGCGGGCGGTGTGAGAGAGGTCTGGGGTGCAGACTGCGGGCCGCCACCGCAGCTGCGCGGTCCGCCCCCGCCCCCGCCCCCCGCCAGCTGTTGCAGCGCTGCAGGAGAGCGGAGGGAGGGTGAGAGGGTCGGCCGTCGCCGTCCCCGGTCTCGGTTAGAGGGAAGAGTGGAGAAGTTCGATTTATGATCGGATCCCTCCGCCGCGCCGGCGAATAACATCCAAACGTGTAATCATCGACCGTTTCAAGTACGCGCGCACCACACGCGGGCGGCCGGCAACGGCAGTTGACGGCGCACACGTAGCTGAGACCGACTCGTAAATAAAATTCCCAGATTGTATGGCCTGGAAAATGGTAAGCTAGCCACACGCACTTGGTCCGCCGTGTCGAGCTGGCGATGTTTAACAGGTAATGCCGGCCAGCGTGATTTATCGCTGGATATGATAGGCCCGGGATGCGCCGCGCACTAGAGTCGGTATTATGTGAACCCACCCATCGGAAAAGCGCCGCCGGCCGGCCGGCTGAACCTAGGTCAGGCGGCACAATGCGTCGTTCGTCAGCGCCGATAGCCGATCCAGTCTCCCGTTACAAGAGTTACGCGGCGATTCTCTGAGGTCCCGCCCGTGTTGTCGCCGGTGTCTGGGACACACGGTTTGCCCCGTTCAGCCTGGCTTCCGGCGTGCTAGGAGTGGGGGTGGCGGTTCGCACGGCGGTCTCGCCGCCGCCGCCGCAGGTCACGTAGGGTTCCCCGGGTCACACAGGTCACAGACGGGTCACGGCGCTGCGGTGACGCAACCGCGGCACCCACTCGTTGACACGGCCGCCCTCCGCCGCCGCCGCCGCCGCCGCCGCCGCCGCCTGCAGTCTGACAAACAAATCACAGAGCGATGAGAGACGCGAGTCGCTCTGTACTCGCAGGCGTCTGCGTCTACAGGGCGCGACTGGAGAAACTCAACGAAAAAAAAAGCTACAGCCCCTTTTCAGTTTGGCCCAAAGCATCGCGCAGTGGGGGTGCTTTGGAATTCGAAAGGCGGAAGCTGGCGTTTTGCGGATGTCTGGCGATGGCGTGTTCTGCTGAGGACACTTGTCCTCCGCCCGCCGTCCCTTCGAGGGCCCGGAGGACCGGGAGGAATGCGGGCGGTGTCGCAGCTGCAGCGGCGGTATCTGGCTGTCGACGGCCGCCATCCGGAGAGAACCATTATCAGTCCTCTGTGGGCCGGATCGCTCGGCGATGTGGAGGCCGTTTATTAGTCTATTTTCTGGCCCCCTGCGGTCGGCGCGTTTGAGGACACTCGGAGCCGGTCGCGCGTCCGTCGCCAGCCCGAGTATAATTTGGTCGGCCGGGCCAACCTGTAATTCGGACAGCTGGCTAGCCGGAGGGGGCCGCCGGCCGAGAAATGAACGCCGGTTTGGGGACCGGGGGCGGGCCAGGTTGGCCAATAAGTGTCCGGCCGACGGCGATGTCTCGACTGTGAGATAGCTCGGCGGGGACGGTGCGGCGGAACCCTTCGGGCGGCGGCCGGCCGGAGAGTGGAGAGGGCCTCTCGAGCTGGCTGGAGTGCCTGGTGAAACGTCCCGTCCACCTGCCGACGAGAGCGGACCACCGCGGCACGCTCTCCCGCTCCCACGGACCGCGGTACCAGTGAGGGGCGGGCCCGACCGACAAGCCGACGAGCAGGTCCCCACCGCCGCCGCCGACTCGGGAGAGCGCGGGCCGCTGCCGTCCGCTCGCCGCCAACGGCGGTCCCACGCGCTCACCGCCGGCACTCTCAGACAGTTGCGTCACAGCTCTGTTGCAGCGGCTGTCTTGCATCACGCAGATACGAGCTCATGGCCAATTATCGGCTATGAATTATAGTCGCGTTTCCTGACGGCCTGTCTGGCGGCCGCCGGGGCGGGACTTTCTCTGCCGAGCTCTGCTGGCGACCGTAGCTTTCAGCCGAGAGGCCCCCTGCACCTGCTGTGACCCTACATCCGACCTGCTCTACCGCTCTCATCTTCCCGATTTAAACTCTCCCGTCTCCACGACGGCAGAGCATAGCCCTCACGACGGCGCAGCCTCGAAAATTATCAGCCTGCGTATCGTTAGGCGAAATAAACCTTGGGCTTAATTGGAAGGGCGAGATAATAGTTCCATTGAAATATCAGCGCCGGATGGGTTATTTATGCGCGTTTGTTTGGCAATTACCGGTCGGTTGTGCGGCCTGCGTGCGGGTTGAGCCGAGGCCGACCGACCCGCAGTGGGGGGGCATCTTCGGACCGGGCGCCGCTAATTGACGGAGCCGCGATGGGAAGGGTTTCGGCGTGAGGGAGCCCTCCACGAGCTCCGTGTCCCGTCGTTCAACGCTCACGGTGAACTTCGGGTAAGAGACATAGCGAAGGAGCCACAGCGAAGGTGGCGGGGAAAGGGCGATGGCGATGGCGATGGCAGAGGCGATGACGGCGATGTTTGTACAGAGTTGCTGCCGTGACGCGCGCGCCACCGTCGCCCCGGGCAGTGCCGGCGGCGCGGTCTGCTCTGATAGATGGAGTCGCGTCGGCGCCGGTCCTGTGTTGACCGGACCCGTCGGACCCACCGACCGGCACCCCTTCATTACGTCCACCCGACGGACCGGACCGGACCGGACCGGGGCGAGGGACCCGCCTCGCAGGGCGACCGCCAACGGTCGGCCGGCCTGGTATCACCGACCTGAAGGCGACCCGGTATCACTGAACGCTGGGGCGGCGACCGGCGTCACTTGACATAAAGCTGGCAGGAATTGCAGAACAGGACATTCCTTGCAGTACAGAGATCACTCACAGCGGGTCGCCGGCCAACCGACCCGGCTCTGCCCCTGTCTGGCTCTGTCCGCTCCCGCCGACCGTTGGCTGTTCAAACCGTCCGGCTCTCTGAGGACCAGCGTGACGAAATTCGGGCATTGGGTGGCGAAGAATGGCCCGGCTCGTCCCATACAGGAGCGAGAATCGAGACATGTGTGGGCGAAGGACGGTAGCGGGCAGCCTTATCCGAGCTCATGTCTCCCTTTGTGGTCGGTGTGTGACGCAACAGCTGGCCGATTCAGATTCTATTCACACACCCGCGTGATCAGACGTCGTTCATTCCTTCTTTCATGTTACTCATGTTTGCCTTTATCCACGTTTCCCCTGTGCTATTGCTTCTCTCGTTAGTGAAATATCTCAACAGTGTCTTCTTCTCCCGTCCCCCCATCCCGTCATTACTCGCAGCAGTCGGACCTAACCTCCCCGCCTTTCTGTTTTCAGCTGTCCGTCGACTCGTGACCTCTGGTACAACAAACTGCACCAGATGATCACTGACGAGCGTCAGCACGAGGCAAAGGCCACCACCATCCAGGTGGTCTACTATGACCAGGTCAACAACATCGACTTTGTGAGTGATGGCTGTGCTAAGCCTGGAGGTCGGGAGTGGGTGTGGACGGGAGGGTGTGGGCGTGTAGGGAGGTGAATGGGTGTGACCGCTACGGGGTGCCCGGTTTTTGCTCATGCTCATTTGCAATGAATGGCGAATCAGCTGAACAAACGTTAGATGGTCATTGATAATCTGATAAATTCATCGTGCAGACCCTATCTGCCTGGACATCTTAATTAAGTTGAACGAACTTTGCTGCACGAAACCCCGACTGGCATTGACACGGATCGCACGATCTTTCAGAATCAATGGGTCGGCCGTTCACGTTTGATATCGTGTCATATTTCATCGCCACCGCGGCTACCTTGCTCCCGATACCCCCTCCCTCCGCTGACCGCCCCCTCCTGTCGGCAGTGTAAAACTCTGAGCGTGGGCTCGTCGCTACCGGCGCGCGACTGTGTGCGGTACGCGCTCACCAACCTGGAGATGTCGGGCGCCAGTCCGGCCGACTACCGACTCTGGGTTCGAACGGGAATGGAGGACTCGCCGTACCCGCTCATCGGCCACGAGCTGCCGTTCGCCATCAAGATGAACTTTGTCAGGGAGTTTGTGTCGGAGGACGGCGCCGAAATGGATCACTGCAATAACATCTACAATACGGACCCCAGCCTCAAGTGCCAGTTCATTCTCAGGTGAGATGACTACGATATTTCATTGATCTGTGTGCTAGAATGAGTGGGATAGGACAAACGGGGCAGGACGGGGCGGGCGAGCTGGAAGGGAAGGCACACGACGAGACACGAGACTTACCTGCGGACACGTGTCGTGCCAATCCCGACGCGTGCTGGCGCGATCTGGCGCGATAGCGGCGCGTGTGAGCGCGATTGTGGCGCGTCACGTTTGTCGCCACCGGCGCCGGTGTCACACGGCGCCGTGACGCGGTCCGAGAGGCGCGTCACGTAGCGTCACGGACCGGCCCGATTCGACCGTAACGGGGACGCAACACTTCATGTGTTGTGGTGGGCGGGACGCTGTACCAACCGCTCATGTTCAGGGCATTAAACCGTTAGTGGGGCGAGAATGTGTTCACAGTATGAGTACAAAGTGGTGTCGGCTATAAAAGTGTTCTTCATCATAGCCTCATAATGCTGTTAAATGTGAGGTTTCTGCAACGCTCGCCGTTGAATGTAACAAAATTACGCTATCATCGTCACCGTTTTAGCAACTATAGTTCGTTTTTCTTAAGTTTGCCCCTCACTGTAAACGTCTTTTTGAACACAGCACGAGAATTGCTAGCTGAATTACTGAGAAAACTGGTTGGCGCACATTGTATTGTAGATATGAATAATATTTTCAAAATAAGCTTTGAACACCGACGATTTAACGTTATGTTAAGCGCCGTGCAATTTATTTATTAGTTCAGACATAATTCCTGAGAAGTCGTCTATCCCTGTGGGGCTGTACGTATTGGCAAATACGAGCTACGAGTCTGTGAAATAGTAAATAAATTTGATCAAATTGATCGTCTGTCAAATCTGGTCAAATCAATGTGCGCCAACCAGTTTTCTAAGTAATTCAGCTAGCAATTCTCGTGCTGTGTTCAAAAAGACTTTTACAGTGAGGGGCAAACTTAAGAAAAACGAACTATAGTTATCTATCCCTTCTCAGACACGCCAGGAAGAACTGCCTGACGCCCTCTCCGGACGCGGCTAAGAAGAAGAAGGCGCTAAAGAAGTCACCGATCCGGATCCATAAGGTGTTCAGGCGGACCAACAGCAAGTCGGACAGCATCGACAGCGCAGTCAGCGCGTGCAGCACTGGTCTGCTGTTTGGTCAGCCGCTGAGTCGACTCTGCGAGAACGAGACGCTCCCCAAACCCATCATGGTGAGTGCTGAAAGACCGACCGTCAGGTGCTAGTAGCTTCGTGGGTGCGGTCAGAGTAGGGACGGAGTAATACGGGGATATTGTGGGGGTTTTGATGAGATACTGAGGGAAGTACAAGCTGCGGAGCGCGGAAGTAGGAAGTGGAGGGTCACCGACCACCTGTTCCGTGGCTGTAGTGCTCTTGTAAAGGCTACTGGCAGTGACCTCTGGGACATGGACGTAAACGTGCACTTGGGAAGTTAGAGCTTTTGTATTCTGTGCTAGACATGTTAACACCCAGTAAAAATGATTGAAATGTCGAGGGTGAAACTTATTGACTATTGGAGCGAAGCTGCTATGTGTGCTTACTGTCATTGGAACGTGACCTTAACGGCGAATTTTTTTTTTTCCCACAGGACATTCTTGTCCAGCTGTTCATGAAGGGGCCCTTCACCGTGGGCATTTTTCGCAAGTCTGCTAATGCCCGCGTGGTGAAGGAGATGAGAGAAAAGCTCGACAGTGAAATAGAGGTAAGCTCGAGCTAAATCGCCAGTTACATTCCCCGTTTGTGTCTCGTGGCAGTGTTAGGACTCACGGGACTGTGTGCTGCTGTTGTAAGATCACGAATCCGTGCTGATTTTTGCGTGTGGGGACGGCGGGGCGCCCTGCAGTCTGTGTTGAGGCCCCACTCGGCCGTTGACACCCGAGAGAGCCCAGTCTCTCTGTGCGGGCATTGTTCTTCCCGAGAGAAAGCTTCCTGGCATTGTCCGGCCCCGCCCCGCTCCGAGCAGCGCGCACACATCTTGTAAGCCGACTGTGACATTTCGATTGACCGTGTGCGCTGGGGGCCGCGGAATTTCTCATGGTCATGAACACGGCACAACCTCGTCATGACGCTGCGTCACGCGCGGTGTGTTAGCTGTCATTGCAGCAAGGACTAGCGCTGCTGTCCCCGGCCCCCTTCCCCGCTCGGCCCTGACGCCGACTGTATCTGCCGCAGGTGAATATGGAGTCTGTGAACATCTACGTGCTGGCTGCTCTGCTGAAGGAGTTTGTCCGATCGCTCCCGGATGCCCTGCTCGGTTCGGATCTTTACGACGAGTGGAGGACCGTGCCTGAGATCGAGAACGAACAGGAGAAAATCAACCGAGTCCGAGCGTAAGTAAAGACAGACAATTACCTATAGTGCATACTTTATACGGTTCGCTATGATTGGCAGTGTGCGCCTACTTTTACAAATCGTGGTTTGGCGAAGGATGTGAATGTCTTGTCGCATCAGCCAGGCTCCTGCTGTATCTGACGACCGTTTTTCTCCGCCAGGCTGTGTGGCCGACTGCCGGCGTGTCACGTCACCCTCCTCTGCCACCTGCTCTGCGTGCTTCACTACATCGCCCGGCGCAGCCACCACAACCTCATGTCGGCGGCCAATGTGGCTGTCTGCGTGGGGCCCTCGCTGCTGGCGCCGTCCAACCCGGCTCAGGTGCTCACTTCCGATAACGCCAAACTTCTGCCGAGCGTGGTCGAGTTTCTGATCGAGCACTGCGCGCAAATCTTTGGTGCCGACGTGCTCAACTTGTTTGGACCGCCGCCGGAGCGAGAGATGCGCACGGACAGCGGAGCAGAGGAGTCCGACAGCCTCCACAGCTGTGAGTATAGCGCGGTGATAGAGCGGGAAGCAGGAGGGTGATGGGGCTGTGTTAGATAATCGGGTCTCTAAATGCATAAGCGAAGTACTTTGTCTCCCAATTGAGTAGAAATCTCATGGATACAAGAATAGTAAATGAATGATAGTGAAAGGAACAAGAGGCAAGGATAGAAAAGGTAAAACAAGGATAGATGTTTCACTGCGTCCTCTTGTCGCATTATTTTGTTGGCAAATCTCAAGAATCAGAAGTATTAGCTATCATTTACCCTCTGTCTCAGCAGCTGAGCTGTTTACAGCAATGGCTTGATATTTTAACTGACCATATCGTGTTTGTTCTCCCACAGCTGGTGGTGTGAGGAGGGACGACTCTTCCATCGACAGCCTGGAGCGCGAGCTGTTGGGCGAGAACGAGCCCCTCCCGCGCAAGGACAAGATGTCGGTGACGAACCTGAGCCGCGACTCGGGTCTGACGCTCTCCGACACCCAGCTTTACGCCCCGGATGATGAGGAGGCCGGTAGCACCTCGTCAGGCCACAGCGGCCAGAAGAGCGTCACCAGCGTGTACTCGAGCGGCCGGGGCTCGGACGCCGGCTACCGCCACTACCCGGCGCCGGCCAACCCCAGCGCCATCTACGCGGCCGTGTGTCGCCGCCAGCTGGCACCGTCCCAGTCGAGCCCGGCGGCCGGCTATGGGCGGCCGCACAGCCCCCCAGAGGGCGTATATGCGCGCCCGCCGGCCCGGCACACCAACACGAACTTCAAGCGGCAGGACTGGACGCGCCAGCACCACCCGCTGCGCCGCGCTGGCCGCCAGCTCGGTGAGGGACGCGCGCCGATGCGCCGCAGTGCCTCCGAGGAGTCGCTGCTCAACAACTACAGCAATTACGGGCGTGCCTCTCCGGCGGCGCGGAGGGTCAGTCCGCCGCCGACGCCGGCGCGAGCCAGCCTCTCCCCGCCGATGGTGCGCTCGAAGTCGGCGCACCACATCGTGGAGCGGCGCGACGCGGGCCCGCCGGCCTCGACGGCGCGCGACCCGCCTACCCCATCCGACTGGCAGCGCTCGCGCTCGACGCCGCACATTGACGAGGTGGACCGGTCGTACGACTCGTCGACTCTCTCCGACGATGACTCGACGCCGCACGTGTCTCGCTCCAACTCTCGGAGCAAGGACTGCGCGCTGGCTAACGACCTCTGGGAGCGGACGTACGGAACTCTGGATAATCGTTCCGACAGTGGTTCGCACGCATCTCGCCACAGCAGCTTCAAGTCATCGCGCACGGGCAGCTTCAGCACGGTACGTAGCACCGGGACGGTACGCTCGCTGGAGACGGGCACGCCACCCAGCTACGAGCTAGCTGTCAGTCGTCGCCAGTGGTATCAGAAGCCGGGCAGCGGCTCGGCAGCCAGCACACCGCCGCGACCGGCCGGCCACGCGGTACCCGAACAGCTGATCCGCGAGCAGACCATCCTCTCCAGCCGCGCCAAGCAGCTGTACGAGGAGAGTCTGAGGATCTACGCGCAGCAGACGGCGGGGCCGGACATGGTGCACGCCTCTCCCGTGTGCGCTGTTCCCGGTGATGAGGCGCCGCCGCCCCCGCTGCCGCCCAAGACCGAAGCGCCGCCTCTGCCGCCCAAACAGAAGACCCCGCTGAAGCGGCTCAACGGTTCGGGCTCCTCGGGCAGTCGGCTAAAGCAGCTGCCGCCGGTGCATGTCAACATCGGCGCCGACACTCCGGCGCGGCGGGGAGGCGAGCAGCCGCCGGCGCTGCCTCCCAAGGAGCGCACCGTCATCCAGATTGGTGCCGAGACGCCGACGCCGGCGCGGCCGCAGCGGCCCAAACGCAAGGTCTCCAAGCGCGAGGTTGAGACCCAGACCGAGTCGGAGCTGTCTGTGGACGAGCCCTGGATGCCGCCTCACGTCACCCTCGTCGAAATCGACGCGCCCGTCTCGACCGTGCCGACGTCGGTGGGACCGAGCGAGCGGCGGGGCCGTAACCGGCGCCGCGACCGGCTGGCGGTGCGCTCCCGGTCCCAGGGCGACCTCGACCAGGAGCCGGAGCCGGAGACGGAGCTGGAGTGGGCGGGCGATGAGCCGGCCGAGCTGCGCTCCGAAATCAACTGGTCCGTGTCGCGGCTGCGGGCCATGTTCAGTGACGCCGGTGGTGGCGGCGGCGGCGGCGGCCCGCCACCGCCGTACCGGCACCCGCCGCTGCACCGCGCCGCCGCCGGCGACGTATACGCTGCGCTGCCGGCGCCGCGGCCCGCCGCCACCGGTCACAGACGCTCTGACTCGACGTGCAGCTCCAACTATGGCGAGGAGTCGTATGTGTGACGCCCGCCGCGGCCGGCCCCTCGGAGGCAGAGAATCTAAGTCAGCGGCATCCCGCGCCGCGCCAGTGTCCGCGCCCATTCCTGTGCTACCTCAGAGAGCGGCCCGTCCGGCCGCATTGTGTACATAGCTGTCAGTGGGTTTGTGAAGCATGTGTGCAGGTGCGTGTGTGTTTGTGTGTGTATCAATACTCTGCCCATTTCCATATGTGGTGCTCAAAGCGCGGTGCGGCGCATGGAAGATGATCCCGCCGATAGCGCACGAGATCGACAGTATTTTGTAGCGGCACAGCTGAAACTACGAGCTGTGCCGACATTGCGCCTACACCGAGCAAGAGAGCAATATATCTAGACCGTGAGGCGTGACGGATGATATGCGACAAACGCATCATGTAGTGTAAGTCTGTCTTTTGCGCAGACGAGCTGAATTCTATTTCTTGACGTGTTAATGTTATTGTAGAATAATGTGTTTCCATGTGTATGTACTGTGTAATGTCACAAGGTTAAAATACAGAATGACCATGATGTTACTTCTTTGGATTGGATGAAGTCTAGTTTGAAATAAGGAAGGTAGAAATAGCTTGGTTCAGGTTACCGGGAACGATTTTCAAGTGGGGTGGGGTTGGGGTATGGGCGAACATCAAGTATCCGACATCATGCACATCAAACGATACATTGGTAGTATTTCACGTGCAGGGTGATGCACCACACAGCCACGCAAAGGCGTAGGAACGTTTTCGAAAGTGGGGGGCCAGGCTCCCAGAGGTCTAAAGCCTAACCTACCCGCAAAATCCAATTTCTCCTCGGATTTCAGCCACTTTGTTTTCGCAAACATGCTAGAGGTAAAAAAAATCTAGACAAAAAAATGGTTAAAATTTCAGGGAAACTCCCTTCCAGAAACTCAGATGGACGCGTTCCCCTGTCCTCCGCAGCCGTTGGCACCCATGCAAATTCCAGAGGTATCCAGCAACTTTTTTATTACGAGCGAGCGTGAAACGTGCAAAGCGAGTCTTTTCAATATACCTATAAAAATCAGCATGAACGGCCCAGCTAGGCTCAGACATACTTGTAACGTTTTTAAGAGGTCTTTATATCAGCGACCACTGCAACTGGGCTGATTGACTTATCAGAGGCCGGTGTGGGTTCTTTAGAGGCTGGTTTGGGTCCTCAGAGGCCAGTATAACCCTCGCCAGACCTATAGGTTTTCTACAAACTGGCCAGGGGGGGGGGGCGGGTACGACACCCCTCGCCGTTTCGCCCCTGGTGGAGCTAGCGCGTCGCGGAAAAAAACGAGCGTGTGCGCCGTTAGGAGACACAGAGATTGATACCCGATTTTGAAGTCCTAGGAAGTCTTTGAAGTCCGATTTGAAAAAATGTCATACTTAAGCCAGTCTGCCTCGTCACCCCTCACTACAAACACTTAAACTATCCTTTCATAACATTCGTATAAATATTAGGGTTGTATGGTATAACATTAACAGCTCAATTTTTAGCTAAAAACCCTTAAAACATCATTTTTGCTATATAACTTTAACAATAGGCATACAATTTTTGTTAGCGTTAACTTTTACGCTAGCGTTACCTCAGCTGCCACGCTGAAAGGACAAACACTTAACCCGCGCACCGACGGGGGGGGCGGATATCCGCCCCCCCCCCCTGAGGTTTTTCGCGGATAGCGGGAAAACCGCGGCGCGTAGCGCCGCGAAATTTGGTATGACTATTCTCTCATCAATTTTACACATGGTGTGCAAGTTTGAACCTCCTAACTTTTAAGGTCAGGTCACCAGGTCACTTTGAATGACCCAACCTCAAGTCACTTTTTTGCAACTTTGTCACCGTGCCAGAGCTACAGTAGATGTCGGAGGCCTTTGAAAGTCGCAGGATGTTATTAGGTCATTAGTAGCTACAATTTGTATATCTCGGAATTTTGATGTCGGTGACCTAAGGTCAGGTCAATTTCGCGACCTCCCCATTATAAGTCAATGGGGGAAAAATCAACTCCCAGTTTTTACCACTAAAACGGGTCGGAATGGCCCCATATACCATACATGACTTCACATACGATCAACCTTCACTACCTTGAGGTCTGTTTTGCTGTTGGGCAGCTGTAAGGTCATGTGACGTCATCAAAGGTCACCAAAGGTTTTTTGCCAATAACTCCTTACAGGAACAAGATACAGCCGCGCGGATGGTCTCATTGTGTTCAGCTCGTCAAGACGCATCGAATGATATACATGATGACCTCGAGGTCACGTGACCTGAGGTCAACCTTTGACCTTGACCTTTCGAGGTCATCATATATATCATTCGATGCGGATTGACGAGAGGATCACGATGATGCCCTTAGTTTGTTCCTATCTTGACTACTTCGAAAGTTATTCGAGAAAAACCCTCTCCATATCTAGCGCCGCCATTTTGACTTTTTCGACCCCTGTGACGTCATCTTTGACCTGACCTGAAAATGACCTTAGTAAAAATTGTAGACCTTGTCCGTGCGTATCCGATGCCGTTTACCGCTTGTCGCTATCTTGCTTCGTTCTCGAGATCTCAGGGGGGTCGGTCATCCGCCCCCCCCCCCCCGTCGGTACTAAGTTGGCGCAGACCCCCGTCGGTGCGCGGGTTAAGCATTGTATTGTAAATAATTTAGCCGGGAACGGGGTGGCCGGCCGCTTCCCCCGCGCCCGGGGATACCCCGGCTTCCCCTACCTGTAACGCACGAGTGAGGAATGAGCGTGCCCGCAGACGAATCGGTAGGCCGACTCGGCGCATTGCTCATTGTGCAGCGGGTTCGATTCAATCATTCAGATTCGAGCCATCAGACCGGAACATTGCTTTTAAAAAGGTCATGCATAAAATGGGTTTACTGCCGGATGTACGCCGTTACGAGCCGGATCTGTCAACATTACCAGTCATTCGCCGTTTGTTACTGTATATTTATTTAAATGTAATTTCCTTCACACAGAAACAAAGGCATGAGAAAGCTGCAAATACGACCAGAGTTTTTATTTGTTAGTTTTTATTTGAGTACGGTGAACGGTCACAGGTGCGCATAATTGTCCTGCAATTAATTTCAAATGGCGTCAGTCACCATCTGACTTGTTTTCTGTGCGGTGAATTTTCCTGCAGAGTGCAGTGCGTCTAAGGAATGTCCCTGCAGCACGAAATACGTCGTCTTGGCTCCTGGTAACTCTATTGCAGGTGCGACCAACAGTGTCTTTCATGAAGAGCGGAAGCACGATGCCGTTATCCCTGTTGCGAACCGTTCTGCTTCTGGCACGGAAAGTCTCCGATGGTTTAGGTACCTATTATGTGTAGCTGGGAACATCCCACCCTTAACCCTCACCGGTAGGGGAGACGGTGGGGTAATTTGGCCGGTGGTGTAAATTGGCCGCCCCCACCTGTACGAAAGCTGATAAAAGTGAATGAAATAACTTAGGTCTCTATTCATTTGTCATCGGCAGAATTAACTCGAGAACAAATATCAAAACTTTCCCCCTCTTAGTTTTATTCAAAATTAATAAAAGGTGAATTACGTTAGAAAATGGTAACTTTTACTTCCGTTTAAAAATTTGTATAACATGTAGTATTTGGGCTGTAAACGAATTAAAACATTATAGCGCCATTTTTGAGGGTGTTCAGCGGCTCCAAGAGCAATTTCATCTAGTTCTGTACAGCCATGACGACTTTATAGACAAAAAATTTCAGAATGGCAATGTGGGGTTATTTGGCCGGGACTAGCGGGGTAACTTGGCCGGTGCGCTCAGAGTCACTATGCTGGGACGGCCGAGTTGTCATGGTCAATTATACCATAAAGGACATAATTCATGACCAACTTTGACTACCTTGATGCCATATTTCCTATTGGACAGCTGTAAGAGCATGTGACGTCATCAAAGGTTACCTAACGCTTTTTTGCTAATAAATACTTACAGAAAAACGATACAGCCGCGCAAATGGTCTCATTGTGTTCAGTTCGTCAAGGTGCATCGAATGATATACATGATGACCTTGAACTCACGTAACCTTGAGGTCAAGCGACCTGAGGTAACGAGACCTGAAGCCAACCTTGACCTTGACCTTGACCTTGACCTCTCGAGGTCAACACATACATGTTTCGATGCGGAATGACGAGAGAATTACGATGGTGTTTTTAGTTTTGGCCTAACTTGATTACTTCAAAAGTTATTCGTAAAAAAAAAACTGTCATCGCATCTAGAGCCGCTATTTTGACTATTTTGGACCCCTGTGACGGGTGAGTCAACCTCCAAAATGCTTCAAATGCATCGTAGGACACGCGTCATCGCTGAATGTGAAGCTGACTCGCCTATAACAAAAATAATGGCCTCAAACTAACACCGGCCAAATTGCCCCACACCCCCGGCCAAATAACCCTGCTAGTGGGGCAATTTGGCCGCTTTGCAGACCTTTGTAATCCGCCACAATTTAAATATAAGTAGTTACTCAATCATTTCAAGTTTACTGTCCAAGAAAGTAAAATGTATGCCACACCTGTCCGCGTTGAGAAAATGCAGAAATGTGTTGTCGATTTTTAGTTACATCGTTTTCTAAAAAAAGCGGCCAAATTACCCCACTCTCCCCTATACCTAGATAAGGCCCCCCCCCCGGTTTTCCCGAATAACTCGCGTCGCGTAAAAAGTGGCCGATCGCAACGAAACTTTCAGTGCCCTCTCGAGTTAACCCGCGCCCCGTAAGGCTATCGGCGGATTCGGCTACCCGTAGGAAGGGGGGTCGCCCCCCCCCCCCCTAAGAACGTTATCGGCCGATTTTCAAAATTCAAATAGTGCTTGATAGCCCCACCAGGGAACTACCTTGTGACCTAATTTTATTCACCTCGGTCCAACCAATGACGTCACAGGTCAGGTCAAAGGTCGCATTTTCACCGTTTACAGGCATTCCAAGAAATGTGTCGTGAACTCGAGTAAAAGGCATCTTATTGAAAATCATCGATTTAAGATTGCTCGTCAAACACATATTTTGCTAGCTGAGGTCACTGATCCCAGGTCAGGTTACCGATGTCAGGTAACTGAAGGTCACAATATGCAAGTGTCGTGTGATACGTGTTTTATGGTCCATTTTACATGACACATGCGATTATGTGGGTTAGGCAGACTTTGGGACCAGCTAGGGTTTCGTTCTGGTCAAGGTCAGGTCAAGGTCAGGTCAACTTAGGTCAAATTTATAAGTTGATATTTTTGCATAAAATGGGTATTGGTTCGATGCACCTTGTCATGGAGAGTCTAATGGTCGTCTTTGTTTTGCGCTACGTGCATGGGTGGAGAATGTTTGAAAAAGTTACCCCGGCCGGCGACCGAAAGTCAGAAAGACGATGATGCACTAATATTTGTCAACGGTTATCAACAAACCCCTATTCTGTGGCATGGAACAATGGATGTCTGCCGTTACGAGTTATCCAATGTTTTATTTGCAGTGATTTAGGTCGAATTTTTGAATGGATCGATTGACAGAGCCGGGGGCCCACGCTAAGCAGAGCTTGTTGCGTAGGTAGACCCCGAACCCTACCGTCCGATCGCGCAATACCGGGTAACGGGATAATTTAGATGCTAAAGTTTAACGTGCCCTTCAAAGCCGGACACGGCCTGTCCCACTCAACTGACTTCAACTGGCTGCGGCTGCTCCCACCAACCGCAGACCATCACCGTCAGGAGTCTCAAATATCGAGCGCCGGAGCGACTCGAACCCGGGCTCTCGGGAGTCCGTTGCCTCTACCAACTGAGCTACGGGACAGGCTTATGTTATGAACTTTGAGAAAAGTCGTTGGAGAACGCTAAAATCAGAGAAATTTGGCTTTTATTATCTATGGTGATTTTATGATTGAGCTTGCCTAAAACTTGACCAGATTTCTCTGATCACGTTTGTCCCTCTTTCAAACGTCGTTCCGCTTTTCGCCTCGTAGCCCAGTAGCCGAGTTAGAAGGAGCGTGAAACGCCGACCGCTCGACTCAACGTGTTACGATAGGGCCACCACCCTGGCGCGGGTTAAGTTGGAGGAGCCTTGAGCCCCAGCCACGGGTGGAGAATGTTTGAAAAAGTTACCCCGGCCGGCGACCGAAAGTCAGAAAGACGATTATGCTCAAATATTTGTCAACGGTTATCAAAAAAACCCTATTCTGTGGCATAGAATAATGGATGTCTGTCTGCCGTTTGTACCTACGTTTTTAGGGAAAACTGCTGCACGCAGGTGCGGAAGATTTCGTAATTGTAACAACAATTTTGCAACACGCCTTAAAATTTCGGACGCATGTCACCCAGTGCTAGGTCAGGTCATCAGGTCAAATTTGATGGATGATCGTGCTAAAAATGCCATCATGCCCTTTGCAAAGCTTATTCCGTGGAAGTTGCAACCTTCCCACACAAAACAAAATGTCAAATTTGACCGTTTTGACCCTCTTATTGATTTGAGCTCGCACCTGAAATATTATTCGCGACCGAGCCTTAAACGAGTAATCGAATGTTTTGTTTGCAGTGTTTAAGCTCCGTTATGCTCATGAACTGTGAGAAAAGTTGTCGGAGAACGCTAAAATCAGAGAAATTTGGCTTTTGATGATCTATGGTGATTTTATTATTGAGCTTGCCTAAAACATGACCAGGGCCTCGTTTCATAAAGCGAGTCCGTAACTTACGCCGGTTTTTGGGCTTGTATTGCAAGCGCACGTGAAGCGATAAATTTATTTTCCCTTCTCTCTTCTGTTCTTGCTTGCAAGATAAATAAATTCATCGATTCAAACTATCGTCATCGCTTCACATGCACTTGCAATACAAGACCAAAAACCCGCGTAAGTTACGGACTCGCTTTATGAAACGAGGCCCAGATTTCTCTGATCACGTTTGTCGCTCTTTCAAACGTCGTTCCGCTTCTCGCCTCGTAGCCCAGGAGCCGAGTTAGAAGGAGCGTGAAAAGACCACCTCTCGACTCAACGTGTTACGATAAGGCCACCACCCTGGCGCGGGTTAAGTTGGGGGAGCCTTGAGCCCCAGCAGCTCATCCTTCTATCTCACTGATATTAGGTACCCTCGTCCTGTCTTGTGATGTTATTACAGTGCCATCTTACGACAACGGCCCTTAAAAATGATTTACTTCTGTTTGATGAAACATGTCGGGCTCCGCGATGAAAAGACTTAAAAACATAGAAGCTCCAAAATGAAAATAAAGTAAATTTTCAAGAACTTTTCAAGGTAGATAACAATAATGAGAGACGCTTTTATAGATGGCATTTTTTCGTATGGAGACATTTTTAGGATTTACAGAAGTGGAGAAAGTTACCCCGGCCACGCCGGGGTCGGCTGAAAGTTACCCCGGCCACGGCCGGGGTGGCCGGGGCAGGTTCTCCACCCATGGCCCCAGCCCCCAACAGCTCGTCCTTCTATCTCACTGATATTACCCTCGTCCTCTCTTGTGATGATATTGCAGTGCCATCTTACGATAACGGCCCTTAAATATGATTTAGGTTTGTTAGATGAAACTTGTCGGGCTGCGCGATGAAAAAAAAATTGAGAGCATAGAAGCTCCAAAATGAAAATAAAGTAAATTTAAAAAAAAAAAACCTTTCAAGGTAGATAAGAATAATGAGAGCCACTTTTATAGGTGGCAGTTTTTCGCATGGAGATAGCTTTTAGGATTTACAAAAGTGGACAAAGTTACCCCGGCCGCGCCGGGGTAGGCTGAAAGTTACCCCGGCCACGGCCGGGGTGGCCGGGGCAGGTTCTCCACCCATGGCTACGTGGTCTAGAACTGCTAAAAATCTGGACTATTTGACGTCATCAATTTTGAAGTTTTTTTTTCGCTATAACTTGGCAAAAAAAGTATCGATTTCAAATTTGGTATGTAGATAGAAAACGGTAGGGACTATCTATATCCCATTTTTTTCGAAATTCGAAAAAAACTTTGGAGATTTTTTGGCTTTTTTATCCGAAACAGTACTTTCTTATATTTTTGGGGGTTAAAATGCAACAATTTCAACAATCCTAGTTAGCATTTCTACAGCCCTACTAACTTTGCACTTTTTATGTAAAAAAACAAGTTTTTGTATTTTTAAAGCAGTAGGCCTGACAGCTCTTCCCGCGAAACCTTTTTTTTGTCGACGATGACAAGAAATGACGTCATTCTGACGTCATTTGTGGCAAACCTATCATAACCTTTGGAAAAAATTGGTCTCAATGTGTAAAATTGACGCCCGTATGGGTCCTCAAAGTTTGGTGACGATATCTGCAGTCGTATATAAGGAGATATCTCCGGAAAAGGACAGGGGGCGTTTGCCCCCCCCCCCCTACGGGGTGCGGGTTAATCAATGTTACACCTACCCTGAAAATTTCATGACCCTGACCCAAATGACCTTTGACCTGTGACCTATTTCTCGAGACCATGTATGGCAGGAATCGCGATTCGGCGTATGTCGGCTCGCATTAGCAGCACATTTTCAGTCTTTTTGTGGTTTCAAATGTTCAGGCATGTGATATGATGGACTTGATAAAATCACACTTGGCAAACAAACTAATAACGGGCGTGTAAATATGTATCTTTCAGACAGTCCCTGTGTGCGCCAGCTATACAGATTACAGGGGTATGAATTCTTTGTGGAAAAAGTTAGATGCATATTACATAGGTAGGTACCTACTTTAACCCTCGCATGTGTGCGGCGTTTGCCAGCTTCTAATGTGTAGGGGGGGGGGGGGGTCGGTTGGACCCCCCCTTGCCGTTTGGCCCCTGATCGAGCTAGAGCTTCGCGGAAAAAACGAGCGTGTTGCCCGTGACGAGAGGAAGTCGATGATACCCAATTTTAAGGTCCTAGGTCATTGGTTGACCTTCCAGGTCAGGTCAATGACCCAAAGTCGGGAAAATCGGGACCTGTTAGAAAGTCGTAAAGTGTGGCTGCTAAGGGGTTTTTCGGGGTGCTGATCACGAATATCGTGCTAGTTTTGATCACAGATGATGTCTTGAAGCATTTAGACCAGGTCGGGTCAGGTCAGGTCAGGTCAACCAGTAGGCGTCGTGACGGGTATTCGTAGTACGTGTCAACCGCCTCTGACAGCTTCGTAACATGTTACGAAGTCACCAAAACTACTTCGTAAATGTTCAAATGGTTGCTAAATTCGAATTCAGCTCCAAAAACTAGCCTAGAAACATGTAAAACTCGAAAAAGTGACCCGAGGTCACCCGAGGTCACCAAAGGTCAATGACCTGACCTGACCTTCAGGTGACCTTGACACACACGGGAGTAACATCAAATCACATGTTTGAACGTTTGAAACCATGAAAAGCTTGCAAACACGCGGCTAGTGCGAGCCGACATACGCGGAATCGCGATTCCGGCCAAACATGGTCTCGGAAAAGAGGTCACAGGTCAAAGGTCATTTGGGTCAGGGTCATGAAATTTTCAGGGTAGGTGTAAAATTGATCAATGCGAGGGTACGGAAAGTTTCGTCGCGATCGGCCGCTTTTTACGCGAGTTATTCGCGAAAAACCATGGGGGGGTCCATCCGACCCCCCCCCCTACACATGCGAGGGTTAAGACGCAATTAAATAGAAGAAAAAAAATATTAATCGAGTGCAGGATCTTATTATGCGTACTTGCGATACCAACAATCCGACTAGGTTTTTTTCAACGCTCCCCAGAAACATTTGAAGATAAACAACACCAACTGATGTCCCTTTCCGCGATAGTGTAGTGTCACCACCTTCTTATGATCCTCCGGCTGATGAACTTTATAAGTACCTACAACCAGAGTAGACATAAAGAAACAACACCACGGTCGGCGTCTGTAGGTTGACGGTGTTTAGGTACTCAGAAATTGGTCCGCCCCTCCAGGAGCTCCTCAATAACGGTATCGACTATAAGTGTCCGACCTCAAGACAGGATCAGGTCAAAGCCGCTTCGGTCAAAAAGCTGGTCGGATGGTGTCGTATTCATGCATATCGTCGAATTTGGCCGGTCGCCCTGGGGTTAAAATGCTATTGGTGTCAACATAATCGACCTGAACAGCGAGTCGGAATTGCCAAAGTTCCGCTGTGAAGCAAAGTTTTGCTATGGTGCCATGCTCCCAGTTGCCAAGTGTCCCGCTGCCCCTGTTAGCAGCGGCCGTTGGTCGATTGGCAGCGTCCAGCGTCCTCGGCCCCGCGGACCCACCGACACTCACTGCTGTGACAGACGCCGACATGGGTGGCCGCTCCGTGCGCCGGCGGGGGCCGCTGCCGCCGCAGCTGCCGCGGCTCCTGCTACTGATGTCCCTGGTGCTGGCCTCGGCCAGCGTGGAGGCCGGATGGAGCCGCATCCCAGCCTCTTTCCTCGAACGGATCAAGTCTCGGGAGCTAACCCTGCCGCCTGAGGTGCATGAATTCGACATGATTTCTGCTGGAGGATCGCTGTACCCGGATGAAATTCGAAAAGTCTCTCTGAAAGGCGTTTCTCTCTGCGCCTGTCGTCATCGCTGTCTAACCGACCTTAGCTGCATGGGTTTCGAGCATCAGAAGGAGGGCGGTACGTGCGGCCTCACCGATGTGCTACTGCCGGCTCCGATTACACCACCCAACACCGACGGACAGTCACAGAGCCCAGCAGGCGGCTGGAGCACCGGCCGACGGCGTGGCATCAGCTGGATCGGAGCGCCGTGCCACACCAGCAGCGACTGCTCACTGCTGGTCCGGGGGTCCGAGTGTGGCCCGGAAGGCTTCTGCGCCTGCCAGAGCGGCTGGACACCACTGGACGAGACACTGTGCCGACCGGAGGAACACTGGGTCCCGCTGCCCGACACTTACCTCCCCGAAACTCCACCACTGGACTCCAGCTTAGAGACAGACTCCCTGAACTCCTGCCAGGACCGGTGCAGGGACAACATCGACTGCTGGACAATTCGGTACGACCAAACGACGAAGAGCTGCCAGCTTTTTGACACGACTAGTCAGACAGTGGAGACAAACCTGCCGACGGCCTCCACGGCTTACGAGATTCGTCTCGGACGGTGGACCGGGAACGCTCCGAGCGGTTACACGGACGTCGGTGGACGGCTTTTCATGGTGACAAGTAAAGTCGCCAGCAAGGAGGCTCCCCAGAAATGTCTCAACCACACTGGGGTGCAGTATGTTCCAGACAGCGAGAAGCTTGCAAAGAAGATACAGTATGTGCTTTCCATCAGAGATGATCATGTGGGTCTTGGCTTCAATGATGCTCTGAAGGAAGGCCGTTTTGAGACTGCCGATGGCTCCGTACTATCCTTTCCGTGGGCAGGCGGTCAGCCGGATGACGCCGGATATGGCGAGGACTGCGGCGGATTCTTCGCGGGCGGATGGAAGCTGAACGACCTCCCCTGCAGCAGCATGTCTGTTAAACAGCTCTGTGAGTATATCGGACCAACGATACAGCCCTCGGATATCTCCCGCACAGTTAACGAGACGGTCGAGGGCAAAACGATCACCTGGCTGACCTACGACCTCAGAGAGCAGCAGACGGTGAGCCGCATCCTCTACATCGCTCCTGACCGCGCCACAACACCGACGGAGGTGGTGCAGATCCGCGTTGGTGAGCTGCCGGATGACGTGTCCGACCTGCACTCGAGCCGCTGCGTGCACCAGACGTCCCGGGAGGTGGCCGCTGGGTTCGGCCGACGGTTCGCCTGCGCCGCGCCGCTGGTCGGACGGTACCTGCACGTGGCCCAGAGCCCCGCCATCTCCGCTCCGCTGGCACCAACAGTAGCCGTGTTCGGAATGCTGCAGGGATCGACGACTGGCGTCTGACTTCAGGACAGAAGATTCCGCAGTGAAGCGGATAAAGCTGTTGTACTTGCTCCTGAAGTTGCAGTACTTTATCTGATGGAATAGCCGAAAATAGTTCGCTCAAATGACGTTCGTTCAAGTCGCTCGCACCGGCACCTTATCCGATATATCTGCATACCTTAATTGAGAGATTACGTGCTGGAGATATCTAATGTATTTCCACACTACATAGATAGCTACATAGAGAAGGCGGCAGGTATTTGATACAGGAGCTAATGCTTAGGTGCAGCTGCCGCACCGACGTTGCGCCAGTTGTCCATATTGTCAAGCCGTTCACGTGCACAGCATTTCCTTATCTTATCACCTCATACGAGCACACTTACGATGTAGCATGCTCTCGAGCTTATGCAACTACGCCGGAATAGCAAAATGATTAAGGTGGTCAAGTTTTCATCAAAAAGCGTCCCTTATCCGGCGATGCTTTTAAGAGTGTTGAAATATATTCCTTTTGACACCGGATGTTATATAATACCTAATAGAACGATCCATACTCGGATATTGTTCAGGATCAGCTTTGTTTGGCCATCACGGATTGCTTAATGCGCTCACTGCTTAGGTTCTGCTGACTCTCATAATATAGTCGTTTCCACGACGGACTATCTGGCGATTGGCAAATATTTACATTTAATTTGACCAAATCTACACCTTTTACAACAAATATCATTCAAAAAACTTTTGGGATTTTTTGCGTTTTTCTAAAAAATCAACTTTTTAATTTTTGGGGGTGGAAAATGGAAATCCCAAAATCCGAGATATCAGTTTTGTAGCGCCGTCTTTTCTCTACATGACCATATAAAGAACTTTGAAATTGCTTAGTAACTGTAGCTTTTGTGAGCGTTTCAAGACTTCATGTTTTTTGCTCATTTTTGCTCGAATATGACCTCAGTGTGACCTCAATAACTCCTGACTTAAGGTGACCTAAGACTTGCAATTTTGTGTGAAGGTGTCAAATTGATGCCCGATAAGGTACGTATTGAAAGTTTGGCGGCGCTGTGCGCCGCCGTTTTCTTCTTATGCAGGAAAACCACGGGGGGGGGGGGCAAATTGCCCCCCTCAAGCGGGGCGAGGGTTTATAATTGTTGTACTTCAAGAAACGGACAACTTCACCTGAAAGGTAAGTTGTCCGCTGCTCACTGGACGTGGGGTGGCTGTTTGTGTGCTCCTCGCGTCCATCTTGATCGCCGCCCGTCCGGTGGAGCTGCTGCTGCTGATCCACTGTGTCCCGCCGACTCACACTGGTCGGAAACGCTCCAGCGAGAGGCCAGCGGCCTTTCCGCAAAAGTTTTTTGCTTGTTATTCCACAACTAGTGGAGCAAACTTCATAAAACTTTGCATACCTTCTCTGTCATATGTAAGCTATCATTTGGATGTCAAGCACTAAATATATGACGTGAATCTGTTAAGTTATGACGTCATAATTGAGTATAATACAGGATCTAGCACCACTTTAAGTCAACAAGGGAAATTGGGAGCTGCCATTCGGGCACCGGGATATTTCATGCACTCCTTGCAAGGTCCAGTGCTTGACTTTAGCATTGTTGACTTTGCGTGACGTCATTTATGACGTCACTAAGGCCATGTAAGTTTTTCGTCAATAACTCCTGATCAGATGGAGCTAGAGAGTCGGGAAAGCCACCATTGGACTCAGGAAGACCTGCCGAATCGAATGATATGCGATATGACCTCCTTCAACCATTTTCGTGACCTGAGGGGCTCCGACCTGACCTTGACCCGAGGTTAACACCTTAACCCTCGCCGGCACAGGGAGTTGATGCAACCCCCCTAAAGTTTTTCGCGAATAACTCGCGTAAAAAGCGGCCGATCGCGACGAAACTTTCAGTACCCTCGCATTGATCAATTTTACACCTACCCTGAAAATTTCATGACCCTGACCCCAATGACCTTTGACCTGTGACCTCTTTTCCGTGACCATGTTTGGCCGAAATCGCGATTCGGCGTATGTCGGCTCGCATTAGCCGCGCGTTTGCAAGCTTTTCGTGGTTTCAAACGTTCAAACATGTGATTTGATGTTGCTCCCATACATTAGGATGGGTGTCAAGGTCACCTGAAGGTCAGGTCAGGTCATTGACCTTTGTTGACCTCGGATGACCTCGGTTCACTTTTTCGAGTTTTACATGTTTCTAGGCTAGTTTTTGGAGCTGAATTCTAATTTAGCAACCATTTGAACATTTACGAAGTAGTTTTGGCGCCTTCGTAACATGTTACGAAGCTGTCAGAGGCGGTTGACACGTATTACGAATACCCGTCACAACCCCTACCGGTTGACCTGACCTGACCTGACCCGACCTGGTCTAAATGCTTAAAGACATCATCTCTGATCAAAACTTATACGATATTCGTGATCAGCACCCCGGAAACCACATAGCAGCCAGATTTTACGACTTTCTAACAGGTCCCGATTTTCCCGGTTTTCGGGTCATTGACCTGACCTGGAAGGTCACCCGATGACCTAGGACCTTAAAATTGGGTATCATCGGCTTCCTCTCGTGACGGGCAACACGCTCGTTTTTTTCGCGAGGCTCTAGCTCGATCAGGGGCCAAACGCGAGGGGGGTCGTACCCCGCCTTGTGCCGTCGAAGGACGCAAAATGGCCTGTGCCGGCGAGGGTTAAGTTGACTTCACCCGAACACCAAGTATAGCATTCAACGCGCCTGGGCTAGACAAACACAATTATGCCAAAATCGCGGCAGTGCGATCATTTTTGGCAGAGTAATTAACCTAAAACCGAGCCCGTGCCTTGTGGCACTTACCTGACCTAAGAGGTCACTGGCTGACCTAAGACCTTAAAATCGGGTAGTACCTAATTTTTGCGTCTTATAACTGCACACAAGCTTTTTTTTCCGCGAGGCTCTAGCTCAATTAGAGGCGAAACGGCGAAGGAGTTGTACCAACCCTCCCCGGTCAATGTAGAAAACCAATCGGTCCGGCCAGGGTTAAATACCGGAATTGTGATCTAATGTAAAAAGACGGCCCAAGGTAACCCGATGTCAGTGACAGGTGTCCTATATTTGCAGCGTCTAATATTCACGAAGGTTTCAATTTCCACTTTCTTCAGCCGAGTGATGGTTGTCAATAGCAAGGCTCTCTAAATGCAAGCTGTAATCGCCACGCAATATGTGGAAGGCTTTTGATGTCAATACATACATAAATGCATACATAAAACGCGCTTTTCACAAAATTCATAAACTCAAACGCATCTGTTTTTAATGACCAGTCAACTACGCATGGATGCGTGCAGGCCACACAGGTCAGCGTAAGCCGGGCGCGGCGACCGAGCCGAAACTGGGGCGGGGCGGGCGGTAGTTGGGTAGGAAGAGCGGCTCCTGCAAATTTTGCGCAAATATGCGCAGTTAGCTTTTATGTTGCCCTGGTGTAAATTTAAATCCTACTTCATCTCACAAAAAATCAGAGTGGAACTAGATGGGACTACCTGTTGTTTCCTTACCTAAACTTTGCAGTTATATTCCAGAATCACTGTAGGAGAGCCTTCATAAAAAAGCTATAGTACATCTTAGTTAGGGAAAAAGTATACCAAAAATTTTGCACTGGCCAGTCGGCAACTTCATAACGAACATTTTGATGCATAATATGTACGATTTCAATTTCGTGTCTATCAGCAATAAGACTCTGAATATCCGGCTCAAGAAACCTCTTGCTCCGCGTCAGTTTCCGAGTTCTGGGATACCCCATCTTCGGGGGCTGATTACAGCTATTTTTGGTCACCCGGATTAGTTTTTTTGGCCTAAGTATAATAATTTGATCAATTTCAAATCGATCTATATAAAAAATAATCCGAAACTCCGGAATCGCCCGTGGCCTCTCGTGAGGGCGTTTCCGACCAGTGTGCGACTGTGGGACTTCGAGCGCAGTGTTCAGGTCAAGGTCATGACCTGACCGGTACGGGTCAAGCTGCATATCAGTCGATCCGTATCGTCGAGCCAAACACGACTAAGATGTTTTCATCGCTCTAGCATGCATCTATCAAAAGTTATTCGCGTAAAAGTGTCAAATACCATTGGTGTCCTGAGATGACCTCAGGTACATATACAAAAAGGGGTCAGGGGTGCCATTTCCATGTTCACCAAGTCCTTCACACAAGTCTATCAAAAGCTATTCGCGAAAAAGTGTCAAATACCATTGGTGACCTGAGATGACCTCAGGTGCACAAAAAGGGGTCACGGGTGCCATTTCCATGTTCAGTGTGTCAAATATAATAGTAAATCAGTGTTTAGAGTGTTTTTAAAAGCTTCCGTCTAAAAGAGGCGACTTTTACAAAGAGGCGACTTTCACAAAGCTAGCACGTATTCCACAAATCATTAGTATTTTTTCACAACCGCGGAACACCGTCCACAGACGGAGTTCCGTTCACCAAGTCCTTCACCATCCATGCTGGTCCACTCCCGACGACTGTGGGACTTCGAGCGTAGTCATTGCAACCGTTCATCCAAGGAGTCTGGTAGAACACGGCACATATACCACAATGTTGATACGCACTTTCGCATTAAATTACCAACGAACAGTCTGTCATGTGCACTGAGCAACCCAATGCACATTACAGACGTATTTTCATTTATCATCCACAGCCCGCGAATTAAGTTGCAATTGCACTCATATAGCCCACCAAACAGTACCGTCCTTAATGATGATAAACAAGTAATGATAAGTAAACAATAGGTACGTGTATGGATTCTAAAAAGTTCTGCATGTGCTCTATAAAACCTAGTTTACCAAAATGCGGGATCCTATTAGGTACGTGTGCTGTGCACACTGCGAACTCAGAGTCACTGCGCAGTTGATGGAAAGTTCGCCAGTCAAACGTCTACGTAAAATGTGGTCACTCCGGACCAGCGCGGCGGCGGGTCCGCGCACGGCGCCGGCACTGCGTCTGATTCACGGCTTGTGTCGACGCCGTTCCATGGGCTGGGAAAATTGCCGCTCTTTGATTTGCCATTGTTCCCCGGCATCGGACCCTGTTCATAATGCAGGATAACCAGGCGGTTCTCAGGGCCGATTTTTTCGCGCGGCGACCTCGAATATAAGCGGAGTGTAGCGATTTGTTTCCTCCAGTGTGCGATCCGTCCGGTTCCGATACGCTGCTCACTGGACGTGGGGTGGCTGTTTGTGTGCTCCTCGCGTCCATCTTGATCGCCGCCCGTCCGACGGAGCTGTGATTAACCGGAGCGACCCAGAGTCGGGTCGCGCGGACAGTCGCCATGGCCTCAGGGAGGGCCATCAGCGTCCTGTTTCTGCTGGCGCTGGCCGTCAAGGGTCAGCAGCCGTTCATCTTTTCGCCGCAGCAGACGTCGGCGAGGCAGCCGTTCCAGTCGTCGGTGAGTCGCGGCACTAGACCGCTGGACCTCCGACACCAGGGCGCCGTGCACGCGCGCCAGACGCACTTCGGTCAACAGCAGCAGGTGCAGGTCGTACCGCAGCAGCAGCAGCAACAGCAACAGCAGCAGGAGCAGCAGGCGCAGCAGGCGCACCCAGTGCCGCAAGCACAGGCGCAGGTGGCGACCACGCCGGCGCCGGCACGACCGGAGCCAACCACTGAGCGGCAGAGCAGTCGTCGCAAGAGCAAGTCCAGCAGGAAGTCGTCCTCCAGCGCGAGTCCGCAGCCGGAGCCGGCCGCGGCCGACCAGTGCCAGCCGTCGGCGGCGCAGCTGTCGGCGCTGCTGGCGCCGCGGCTCGAGGTGGCCGTGCGCCGCGCGCTGGCCGCCCACAAGTGCGGCGACCCGGCCGCGCTGCCCGGCACCCAGCAGCCGTGCGACCTGCGGCCGGCGCCGCTCTCTCAGCACAGTGCCCCGCACCGCGAGCCGGCCGTGCGCGCGTGCGCCCAGAGCTGCCTGCAGCTCCGCGACGACGAGGACCCTCTGCCGGACGGCATCTACTGGCTGACCGGGCTGCCGGTGCCCGTCTACTGCGACTTCACACACGATGGCGGCGGCTGGACGCTGCTGCTGACGGCGGTCTCCAAGGATGGCTGGGACCTGCTCAGCGTGCTAGCGCGCAACCGTCGCTCGCCCTCCATGACGGATAACTACTCGATCCTGCGCTACGCCGACACCATCAAGAATCTCAGCGACACGGACCGCTTCGCCTACCGGATCGAGACGCAGGCCGAGACGGGCCGCCAGCGCTGGGGCGGCGTCTGGCTCGCCCCGCGCTACTACAGCTTCGTGGACGAGACCGGCGCTCAGACAGACGTGCGACTGGTGCGCCGCTTTGACCGCTGGACCTACAAGGACCTCGGCATCGAGCAGCGCATGCCGTGGCTGCGCATACAGGGCGGCGACACCACCGTGCTCACCACGAGCGACGCGCTCGGAGCCAACTGGTGGGGCACGCTGGTGACGCACAAGCTGGAGACGACCACCAACTACCGCCACAGTCCGTGGATCAGCCCCGAGGCGCTCAACTCGGGCACTGTCCCTCTACTGGATGCGCGAGGAAGAGATGTAGGCTGGCGAACGGCCGCCCGCCCGCGAGACCCGCAGGTACAATGGGTCGGCGACCGGTCCTGCAGTTGGTGCGATGTGTCCGCTTGTTTTTGCTCTGTTACCTCCACATGTGCGTGGTTTCTAGATTTCATCTTGCATGCATCATACACTTTTCATTTGATAAGTGCGTTTTTTGGAATGTATTAAGTGTCTGGCTGCTTCAAATAATGTTGTCTCGTGCGTTAAGTAAACAGGTCCGCGGTTGATCTTTCCGTGCTTCGTGAATAGTAACGTCGCGTTTTGTAACAACTTCGCACGAACTGCTGATGTAACCTGTCGATCGTGGGAAC